>NC_071267.1:26626338-26676338 GCF_023375685.1 Ictalurus furcatus | reverse complement strand
TAATTATCGACGGAGTGAATTTTTCTGTAAGGACATTTACGGAAGGAGTCTCCAGTCCAAGGTAAAGCTGTAACTTCAGGTTTTCAGACCTCTTCGGGACAGAGGACAGAAAGAACACTCTTCGGGATGTGCCCTTATAGGAAAATGAGCAACGTTTGAGCAAAAGTTTGTCTAATAATCCAGAATTATTACTGAAATACACTGCAGCTTCTTGCTGGCTGTGTGTGTGTGTGTGTGTGCGTGAGTGTAAAAATGTCTTCTTTAAGTGTCTAAATACAGTATATTCTAAACAAGGATATTACACGCTCGGTGAACGTGTATAAATATTTCTCAAACCTCTGACCTTTTTTGGTACTTGTGTGTAATAATTTATAGCCGTAAAAAATAGCCTCGCCTTAAAAGCTATAAAACAGAAGAGGGGAAAGCGGTGGCTAGCGGGAGCTATGCGAATGTCGTGATGTGTGTACATGCATGATGTTGAGAATATATCGACTACGCGTCGTAACGTACTCTATTTCCGTCCGGCGGCTGCAGTAACGTCCGGGATTTTTTAAAAAAAAAACAAAAAAAAAAAACAACAACAACAATGTCCTCGTCTCTCCAAGAGCACGAGTCAAATCGGATCCTTCCGGTTTGGCCTGGTTATAAGCCGTTCGCGTTTGATCGCTCCTCTCCACACCCGGCCCGCTAAACTCCAAAAGAGACCGTTTTCCGGAACAGTCTGGCTACGTAAAATAACACATTAAAAGCTTTCGCTTTTTACTGTGCAGAAACGGTTACTCATTATACTGTCAGATGATGTGAATGTTAAAGGAGACGAGTGGGTGCCAATGCCACACTGCGGCTACACGACATGGCACGGTATAATATACTTGTCTGTCGTCCTTATTTGCATGCGCGGTGAGGAGAGCCGTGCTCGTGGATCTAAATAAACACAAATTACTGAAAAAAGCAACACTGGCACCACAGAACTTTTAAATGTCATTCTCTATGCAGGCCCAGCGGCAGGCAGCAGATTGTGGTGGAATCCAAACTCTTTCTTTTCATTCTTCTTGACCTTTTCATGACCCTAACAACTTCCCCCAACAAAGCTCAACGACCTTAGGTGCATTTACACTGCAGGAACCTTTTCAAGAACTTTTCAGGATTTTCTCCCAGCTTTTTAACTGGCATGGAGAAAGCACAAGAAACATTTTCCTAAGAACCCAAGAACTTTTTTCAGGAATTTAAGACCTTCAAGAGTAGGGATGCCATGAGAATGGTTTTTTTTTGTTTGTTTGTTTTAGTTTTTAGGAACCCGCGTACATAGGTACTTTTCTGCACACGTGCACTGCAGGAACTTCATAAGGAACCAAAGAAAAATTTCAGTAGGTGTGTTTCTGAAACAGAAATATGTTTAGTGTGTGAAATTTAGGTGCTTTTATTATCTGTATTTCCCCTTGGGGATCAGTCAAGTCCATCCTTCCATCCCATCTATCCTATCAATCCATCCCTCCATCTAATTGATCTATCCCATTGATCCATCCATACATTCCACCAATCCATAAATCCATCCATCCATCCCATCAACCCATTCCATCCATCCCATCCACTGAATCATATCCATCCATCCATCCATCCCATTATATCCGTCCGTCTTATTAAATCCCGACCATCCTATCAATCCACCCATCTATCCCAACAATCCATCCATGCTATCATCCACCCTAACAGTTCATCTATCCATCAAATTATCCATTCATCCATCCTATCCATCTAATCTCTCTGTACCATTCTGTCCATCCCGTCTGATTGATACCATCATTCTCATCCCATCATTCACACACTCTTTTGCTCATGAAGAAGCAGGGAATCTAACACTACACCCTGTTTACTCTGTCCTTGAGGAGATTTAGTGTGTGCTATCAAAACCTGCTTTCTGTAAAAATGTGTATTATAAAACTGAAAGAAAAAAAAAACCCCAACAACCCCTAAGCAGCCGTATCAGGAGGTCTGACTTGTTGATTTAATCAGTCGTTTTCCAGCTAACTGGCTGATTCTGTGTGGCTCCTGCAGGGAATCAGAAACGCCATGTGTTTCTGTGTATGTAATTGAGAGCTTCTGGGCTCTGTGTTATCTTTGTGTTCACGTCATGTGTGTGAGGGCGAGGCCCGGGGTTGAACTCTGACTCCTTCCGTGTTAGACACACATTCGCTGGGCTGCTGCACTCGTTTATGCGGTCGACGCCGTGCCAAGGCGGAGAGAGGCGAGACATTCCCAGAATTCCCTGCTCAAAGATAAATAGTGAAAGGAAAACATAAGAAGGGAAGGCAAATCTTCTATCTTGTGAGACCCGAACCGGATTCCTCGATTTAATCAAGAGAAAATAATAGACTCGAGCCCGGGGAACCTTTTCTTGGGCTGCTGTATTTAGAAATGCTACTGCCAGCTTCTTTGTGTCTGCTCAGGAGCACTGCGGATCGGTTAACGGTTTCAGCTGGAGTCATTTCCAGATCGAGTGTAAAATAGCATCGAGAGCATGTCAGAGAAGCAATCGGACGTGAACACGCGAGACTGTGGAGACGTGCCGGGCCAGCTCAGACAGGCTTCTTTTGTGAGCGGCTCGAGGATGCCAGCGCCTGCGTGCCAGTGTTCAGAGCGTGTTATTCAGCCTGAGCCAAACAGGGGCTCCCTCGCGCAGTCGCTCTGCACCTCTCCAAAACACACGACACACAAACACCTCGTTTGATCTTATTTCCCTTATCTCCTCTGCCTCATATTCGCCAAAGCCGACTGAAGGATCCTGACCTCTGTGTAAGCACTGCAGACACGTTTTCCCAAGCCCTGTGCGAACACGTGTACACACCCACACACTCTGTCACGCATGGAGGTGTCATGGTGTTAAGTGCTAGGGTGGTACGCTGCTGTTTCCTGCGGAGAGGGGCTTAAATGGCTCTAAAGCCTAAAGCTAGGGTACACCTGAGACCCATTAGGGCAACTTCCCATACTTGAGCCCTCATCACTCTGTACAAGCCTGCAGTCAACACCCTTATACTCCATCCCCCTCTTCTCCATTCTTCATCCCCCTCTCCATACCTCCCCTGTACGACTCCCTCTCTCTTCTCCCGTTACTGCTCCCTTCAGTGCAACTCTGCTATTTTTAACTCCCTTCAGGACTGTAGCCCCGGCTACACAGCCTACACTCTTTATACGTTTTCACTTCAAGAACCTTTCAGGAACCTAGATGGAACCCCGCCCCCAAAAAAAGACAAACAAAAAAAAAAACGCCCAAAATCCTTAGTCATGCTTCCACTGCAAGAACCTTTTCGGGAACCTTTTAAGGAAGTGAGGAATCTTTACAGGGATTAACAACTCGTTCAGGAACTTTAGGTGAGTTTCTGATGCAGGAAAGAAAATTCAGGAACCCAGGCCACTTTCCACTCTAAGAACCTTTTTCAGGAATCTAGGAGTTTTTCAGGAACTTGGGGAATTTGAGCACTGACAAAAGAATAATACCAAAATGATGCTCCCTGGTTTGGAGGGGAGTACTCTCTCTCGCCTGTCAATCACAGTGACGCTAGTAAATTGTAAATAAGTAGGAAAATTTTATTTATAAAGCACATTTAACACAGCAAAGCTGACCAAAGTGCTGAACAAATTGTGGGTGTCTCTGAGCTTATGTATGTGGAAGAGGGCAGACAGCGCTTTCCTCAGAATGTGTTATAACTGGCCGGTGGGTGGGATTTGGCAGGTGACCAGGTTGGGGATAAAATACTGGAAATAAAGAATATGTAAATGTCCTCTGCCATTGCCTGTTGAATACATCAACAGTTAGCTGGATAACTAACTAAACCAAGCCAAGACTTTTTAGGATGCACTACTTATCTCGAACTTTGTTAGCTGAAGAACTAGCTAGACAAAAAAACAATACATTGATGTCCTCTGGGTTTTTTAGCCACGTAAATAGCTAGCTACAAAACTTCCTAGATAAGAATAATATTTAGATGACAACTGCTGTATGTCAACCAAGGTCAATTTGAGACCAATTTGTAAATTGGTAAAGCCAATACCTACACTCTTGGGGGGGAAAAAAATCCTTGTAGTGGAATCCTTTGTTGAACCATATAACGGAGTTTCTATTTTCCTAAATAAATAAATAAATAAATTACCCATTACCATTACCCATCCGAAGAACCACTGAGGAACCTTTTCGCCTAAAAACTATAGACGTTGGTACACATGTGGACATACACCTGAGAAGCTCCACATTCCTCATTCGTCTCGGTGCGAGTGAGTGAGAGAGGATAGCGGATAGCCTGAGTGTGTGCTACGGTGTCATCTGTTCTTCATAATCCAGAAGCCTGAACCTGCTCTCCACTCAGCATGACTAAGAGAAACAGCACAGAACCTGAAACATGCGTCGTGCTTTACATCGGCTCTGCATGTCTAGCCATCTCTCTCTCTCTCTCTCTCTCTCTCTCTCGCTCTCTCATAGCGAAAGCCTGTTTTGAGTTCTCAGCATGAACATGGCAGTGAAAACAAACAGGCTCGGAAAAACAGAAGTAGCATCAGTGTTCAGGGGTTTGCATGGCAGCGCCGGGCCTCTGCAATCTTTTTCTCATTTATTCTTTTAAACCACCACAAAATACACAGCAGAAAACAGGATTTGGCAACCGGCACTGCTGAAATCCCCTCACATGAAAATGCCTGAGCATTACCATCTGCATTGTGTAATTTACTTCCATTCAATTCACAAAAAAAAAACAAAAACAACCCCAACTTTGGTTCTATTCTACAGAACGCTGAGTGAAGCTGCCTCTGAGGATTTATGGCTTTAGCAAATAATCTCCAGCACCTCAGCAGCAAAGAAGAAGTAGAAGAAGAAGAAGAAGAAGAAGAAACTGAGAAACTCCAGCTTTGAAAAACTAAAAGAGCTTCTGAGTAAGAGTACATGGATCATCTAGAAAGCAGTGTTTTCTAAAATCTAAAATCAGAACATATAAAATCCAGTTTATGTCCTGGATATCAAAACCAAGATGTCAAAAACACTGTAGTCAACCTGGAGCTTCCTCAGACAAGCCGAGAGCTTCCTCCATCTAGCCCAAGACTTCATCAGTCCTGCCACGGGCTTTCCCCATCAAGCCCAAACTCCCACCTGGAGTTTCATTCTTACATTACATTTACGGCATTTGGTAGACACCCTTATCCAGAGCGACTTACATTTATCTCATTTATCTCATTTATACAACTGAGCAGTTGAAGGTTAAGGGCCTTGCTCCTTGCTCAAGGGCCCAACAGTGGTAGCTTGGCAGTGCTGGGGTTTGAACTCCTGACCTTCTGATCAGTCACCCAGAGCCTTAACCACTGAGCCACCACTGCCCATTCTAGGACATAATCCTAGGACATAATCCTTTGGCCCTCCTACACTTGGCCCAAGGTTTCTTCTCTCTGGCCAGGGACATCCTCCCTCTGTGGTTTAAACCATCCATTCAACTTGAGGCATAAACTGTCTGGCCCAAGGTTCAGCTTGGGACTTTCTCTGTCTGTCCTGGGGCTTCAACTGTCCAACCCGGGGCTTAATCCGTCTGCCCAGCATTGGGCTTGAACGGTCTATCCCAGGGCTTCTTGTGCCCAGCCTGGGGTGTCTTCTGTCCAGCACAGAGCTTCTTCTATATGTCTCATGGCTTGCTTCATCCAACTTGGGAATTCATTCCTCCGTCCAGCCGACGAGGGTTTCAAACTGTCTATTCCGGGATTTTGGTGTGTTTAACTGTAAGAAAAGCAACGTACAAAGTGTGCCTTCGGCACTGACCATAGTTCTGAAAAATCGTTTTTAATTAACATCAGCAGAAAAAGCACCGAGCACAAATAAAACGCTCTTACAAAAAGAACCGACAGTCTGCGTTTGAACGTACAGACACTCGTAAAAACATAATACTGGGCTGAACCGATCGCTCGACATCCTTTCATATTTTTATGAAATATTCTAATAAATATTACAAGTTCCTTTCTTGGTCGGAATAAATAGTGTACAGAATATTGTACGAGGGCCGTATTTGTTGCTTGTAAAGCCAGTGAGGACAGGACCAAAGCTCAGACTGGTCTCTAATGGCTTTTCCAGGGTAAAATACTTTCTTCTCAATGCTTAATTTCCTCTGCTCGAGCATAGGGGACTGGGTTCTACACCATTAACACCAGCCAGCAAGAACGTTAGTGTCTGAACACTAGTCTCAGAGAGAACGCAGCATGCAGACAGAGAGAGACGGAAAGAGAGAAAGAGAGAAAGAGAGAGGGATTATTATGACTTTAAGCTGCTACATGTTCTTAGCAAAAGCTCCGAGGTTTGAAATACGGCTACAATAATATCAGGAGACAGTCTTGAGTTTTACACCCGTTCATAAATTAGACTGGAGCGCAGACATCGTTCCCTGATAAACGCTCTCCAAACCCATTTACAACGTTTGGAAATATTGTTTTAACACGTTTTCTGCCACGCTAAAACATATATCACGTGTAAAATGCAGCCAAGTGGACTTGGCCCCCCCCCTCCTGCTCTCGGTTATGTGTCCTCGGGGCGAGTCAGGTATACCGGAGGTGAAGACAAATGGAACTGAACATGTGTGTGTGTGTGTTCTATAGAGAGAAAATGACTGAGTGTAATTGTTAATAATGGTGTAATAGTTGTGCGAAATCTACTGTATGTGCACACACCCTTAAATAATAAATGCATGGATAAATACACAGAAAATGTGATAAATAAATAAACTGAGCTTAATGACTTTTGCAAATTGGACTTTACTCTTTTGGAAACGGCCGACATTGAGCCCGGTCTCTAATTACGGGCCGTGCTAAACCACAGCAGCACATCAGCCTGGTGCTCGCCATTAAAGCAAAAAGAACATGGGAAAAAAGCGACTTGGCTGCAACGTTGTGACCGCGTTCATAATTTATCCGCCTGTTCCTATTGGGGAAGCGTTTTACCACTCCGTGTTTGCAAACACTTTTCTCATGTGAAAATATTTAACAGTGGAAATGCTGAACGTGGGTGAAGTTACACATCTGCTACTAGACAGCGTAACACAAAGACGCTGCATCTGTATTCGAATTTAAACCAAAGTGGGCATTAAAAAAATATATATTATATGTACACTACCACTCTACCTCCAGAAACACTGAAACTCTGTCATCTGTCCTGCTAGGGGTTTCATCCGCCCAGCTAGGGGCCTCATCCGTCCAGCTAGGGGCCTCATCCGCCCAGCTAGGGGCCTCATCCGCCCAGCTAGGGGCCTCATCCGTCCAGCTAGGGGCCTCATCCGCCCAGCTAGGGGCTTCATCCGCCCAGCTAGGGGCCTCATCCGCCCAGCTAGGGGCCTCATCCGTCCAGCTAGGGGCTTCATCCGTCCAGCTAGGGGCCTCATCCGCCCAGCTAGGGGCTTCATCTGTACAGCTAGGGGCTTCATTTGTCCAAACTAGGGCTTCATCTGCCAAGCTAGGGGCTCCATCCGTACATCTAGGGGCTTCATCTGTCCAAACTGGGGCTTCATCGGTCCAGCTAGGAGCTTCAACCGCCTAGCTATGGGCTTCATCTGCCCAGCTAGGGGCTTCATCATTCCGATGTAGGGCTTCACACAGACATCCCCGAAGCCGATTTTAAACCAGGCTGTTACTAATCATGCTGGAAATGCATCACACAGTGCCACACGTTCACGTTAACATGTGGCCTTTGTTTGTCCAGTGAGCTTCATATCTGACCGCTCGCTCACACCTGCATAAAATAAAAACCCACTTGTGTCCCATGAGATCCTAGTCCCCATGCACACCTCCAGTCTTCTAACCTTTTCCCAGGTTTTCCATAAAAAAGGGGGTTTGTATCTGTTTAGAAAATTAAACATTAACACCCAACCGCGTCAGTGTTCACGTCAAGCATAAACCTGACCCGCTGTTGTCATGTACACACTCACAGACGCACCCAGTGACCCTACAGTATATAATGCACAGCTACACAATCCAACATGTTTATTTATTCCCTTCTGCGCCGCTCTGCGTATTGGTTAACACTTCCTTGCACTATTCTTACACTATACTGTTTTTCCACTTATTTATAGTAGTTTAAATGGTTTGGGGCAGTGGTAGTGCAGCGGTTAGGGTTCCGAGCTTGTGATTGGAAGATTCTGGGCTCAAATCCCAGGACTTTAACCCTCAGCAGCTCAGCTCTATGCTCCGATTGTATCCTGTATCATTTATAAGTCATTACAGACAAATGGGGTGGCACTTTACTGCAGCAAAGCAACCATACATTACTAACTATCCATACATAATATCTTAATAATATAGTAATATGCGTGTACGACTAAACAAGCACTCCTTACAGTGCAAATCTGACATTTTATTTTCTTTCCTTTTTTTTTTTTTTAAAGTACCATTAACTGTAATTAAGCAGATATTCTGAGGGACATTTCATCCTAGGAAAAAGGTAAACAAACAAACAAATAAATAAATAACAAAAATGAACACGCTACACTGACTAATTGATACGTGTTACTTAAATACTTACTATAATACCAGTTCCAGAATATTAACTTATACTTATAATCTTTAATAGCAAATAAGAAATCAGTGTTCACGGTAAGTCCTGCTTAAGATGGTGAAATAAAAGAATCGATGGCACTGCGGGTTAAAAATATTTCAGCACTAATCACCGGACATGTAATTTATGAGATTCATGCACGTGCTACTGACTAATTATTGCAACACACAAAGCTTTCAGTCTTCCATTTACACACTCTGGCAGACAAATCCTAAAGCGTTTCATCGTGCCAGGTTTCTGCCCAGCAGTGCCTATAAACTTTCTGCATGTTCGTTCATGACGTACAGAATATCACACGCTTTACAGCCTTCTGCATGTTACTGGAGGACTCGTATTAACATTATATGGCATCTAGACATGACATTTCAGTTCAAACAGCTGTCACTCAGAGGTTAAGCGTCTAGCGGTCTCGCGTTCCTATAGCTTTCTGAGATCCAGAGACACACCACGCTGCCATTCCACCCCGTCCCGGTCCAGGCGCTCGCTTAGCAACCGTTCCCCGGGTGACAGCATTTGCGTGCTCTTCTGCCCTGGCATCCCAGGAGCGGTGGGACTGGCCGGGAAAAGCGGCACCCAGCACACACACACTGCTGTTTGCTTAGCCCAATTCCCATGACGGTTAGAAAACGCGCGCGCGCTTCCGCTGCACGAGAAAGAAAACCAGGCCTTGTTCTGTCCGCCCTCGCTGCTCCACAAGGCCTCGGAAAACAGTTTGCAGCTTTTCAGAATTTATTAGTGATGTTTTCACACGTCACTTACAAAAAAAAAAAGAAGAAGAAGAAGAAAGGGGGCGGTTGGGGCAGTTCTCCAGAGAGGCCCAGGCTGGAAATAATGTGTGTGTGTGTGTGTGTGTGTAGGGAAGTGTAAATATCACACTGCAGCTTCACCTCAATAAAGTAGAACATGCTGCAAACCTTGTAGATGGAAATGAACAGAAAGTTAGAAATGGCTTTAAAATAAATAAAACAAAAAGCCGCCACTACAGAATAATTGATTTTACACAACATTAGCCAATATCATATATTTTGGGCATTGGGGAGGCATGGATTATTCACTATATAATTACACACACACACACACACATATACATATACATACACACACATATGTATGTGAAAACATTATATCTTACAAAAGTGAGTACACCCCTCACATTTCTGTAAATATTTGATGATATCTTTTCATGTCACAACCCTGAAGAAATGACACTGTGCTACAATGTAAAGAAGTGAGTGTACAGCTTGGGTAACAGTGTACATTTGCCGTCCCCTCACAATAACTCAACACACAGACATTAATGTCTAAACCACTGGCAACAAAAGTGACTACACCCCTAAGTGAAAATGTCCAAATTGGGCCCTTTCTCTCTCTCTCTCTCTCTCTCTCTCTCTTCAATATGATAGGACGATATTTCAATATGATGAGAAGCTGCGAACATTAATTCCTCTGTCCTGAAGACGCTCCCGTGTCAGAAAACCTGCTGACTGTTACAAAGCGGTGACGCTGGAGACTCCTTCCATAACTTACATAAATATCTCCTAACAGAAAACTTCACCATAGCAACGGTGGTGCATTTTTATTTGATAATGTAAATAACACTTTTTTTTTTTAAAGTCTTTATTACTTGGAGTGTCCACTGTACAAATCCCCGTGAATGAGCTCTTGCTATAAAAACTATATCTTATTAGAACGAGTGCGTTAATTCTGATCCAAGATTTTAACTGTATAAGAAAAGCTATTACCTGTTTAAAAATAAATAAATAAATAAAAAATTTTAAAAAATGAAAATTAATGTCTAGAAATTAATACATTTTCATTAATCATCAGCTTCTGGGGGAAAAAAAAAACTTATCCTAAAATATAAATAGGAAATATTGATATTTAAATATCTTTACTTTGACACTGAGTAAATATCTAGGAATCATATTCAATAATTCTAAAACTTTATCGAGCCTCATACGTTTACGAAACAGAAATAAATGCGCAGTAATAAAAGCTTCATTAGGATTAAATACTTGTGTTTGATCCTCCAGGAGTAAATAAAAAAGGTGCGTGTAAGGTGTGTGAGGTGTTTTACCTTGACGACGCCACTCTGGTGCATGGTGATGCAGTTGTCTGGGTCTTTCGAGAGCTGGAAGAGGGCCTGAGCCGTGGCCTGGTGCACCTCGGGGTCTTTAGAGCACAGGTAGCGCACCAGAGGAGCCACGGCTCTGGCGTCGCCGAACGCCGTGCGGTTAGAACCCCACATGCAGCAGCGAGCGATGGCCTCGGACAGATACCTCCGCAACCTGTCGTCCGTCTGCAACCGGAGGCAAAAACACCACCGCGTGTCCCGTTAGAACTCGTACGATAACGCTATAATAAATCAGAACAAAAGGTCTGTACGGTCGTATACGAGTTTATACAACAGCGCTGCTGAATTCTGAATTCTGATTGGTCGGATATCGTAGATTAGTGAAGCTGTGAGCCTAAGTGAACGCCATGGCATGTTAATATATTACCGTTTCTATAATAACTTCTACAGCGGACATTTCCGCATAATCTAAGACTAATCAGAAACTCCTAATAACGAAAGCGTCTCATTGATCACTGACGATATGGTGAAGCTTTCTGTCAGGAGGAGGTGTTTGTTCAACACGTCAACGGAAGGAATCTCCAGTGTAGGTTTGCAGACGTGTGAAAGTCTTCAGGTCGGAGGAGTTCACACTCCGTGGAACATGACAAACTGCGTTTTTGTTTTTTCTTTGTTTAATCTTATCGAGAGAAGATAAGATAAGCCGATGATGGAATGAATGTTTATAGCTGCTGTAGCATAAGTGCGAACAGGAAGTAACTTGTTTCGTGGACATTTCATGACATTAAACGTAACTACTGTATAAATGGATCAAAAAGTATGACGTCACTAATTAATAAACAAGCAGAACTCGACGACGACGCCCGCGCAGCCAACACATCTAATCCTTCTATTTACTAAATGTGTATGCTGATGTCATATCCTATTAAAGTATACTCCAAACAGGTAGGGAGCTATTAAAGAAAATCCATTTCAGACATTTGACTTTGCGGTGACCTTGACCCTGTTTGGATCAACATCTGCTGGTTATGGTTATGGTATGAGGATTCCATATAAACCCAAAAACACCCATAAAAATGGTATAGCTCCACTTCATCACACCGCTGTATTGCTGATTATTTTCCTATTAGAGCAGAACACCGAGTGTTTGACTCCTTCTGGAGACGCACGAGTGGTGTGTTAAAGCTCACAGTGTTGGTGAGGTTGGAGAGCATGGGCACGACTCCGTGGTCAGTGATGACGGCTAGGTTCTCCTCGTCTTTGGCGATTTTGGAGATGGCTGCGCACACGCTGGCCAGCACCTCTGCGTTCGGAGATTTCAGCAGATTAACGATCAGCTCCAAGCCGCCCACGAAGGAGCGCACCATTTCCCCAGCATCCTGAAACGCACACACACACACACAGCATCCATGACTACTGTTCAGACACTCAGCCCTTTCTGTGGTGCCGGTAACACTCGGCAGACCAACATGGCGTAAGTCTGTTTCCAGTAATTAGGAAATAGCAGTGAGACGCCTTTAATGCCAGCACAGAGACGTGTAATTATGGCCTGGGTACCGGAATGGTGCGACACTGAAACACGAGGGCGTCTGCCAAACACTATAAATGTACGTGTACCGTAAATATAAACACAATTCTATTATAAATAAGTAAATAAGTAAAGAAACAGTCAAACAAACAAACATGCGAACACATTAACGTATGAAAGGCGAGGGCTTGAGTCAATACACTCTGCTGTTTAACCTCAGACTAATCTCACTGTTACTGCCGTCAGTTACGCACACTGCTTTAGGACACGTCATAAATAAAAGATAGGGAAAGAAAGGGAAAGAAAGGAAAAGAAAGGAAAAGAAAGGAAAGGAAAAGTGAAAGGGAAAGAAAGGAAAAGAAAGCAAAGGAAAGGAAAAGTGAAAGGGAAAGAAAGGAAAAGAAAGGGAAAGAAAGGAAAGGAAAGGAAAAGTGAAAGGGAAAGAAAGGAAAGGAAAGGAAAAGAAAGGAAAGGAAAGGAAAGGAAAAGTGAAAGGGAAAGAAAGGAAAAGAAAGGAAAGGAAAAGAAAGGAAAGGAAAGGAAAAGTGAAAGGGAAAGGAAAGGAAAGCAACAGGAAAAGTGAAAGAAAAAAAGGAAAGGGAAGGAGGGAGATAGGATGGAAGGTGAGGGACAACAAGGGTTAGAAAGGAAAGGAAGGAAGGAAGGAAGGATAAGAGGAAGGAAGGAAGGATGATAGACAAACTAAAAGAACTAAAAAAAATGATAGATACAGGAAGAAAGAAAGAAGGAGAGTAGACAGAGAGTGGGAGAAGGGAGGGGCTACAGTGTGCACCTGCACTGTGTACAGATTTGAAGCAGAGCTGCTGATTGGTTAGTTGTAAAGCTCACTGTGACATCATCAGTTGGGTTTAAATAGACCTGTCAATGTGCTTCAAAGAGGAAATCTCTAAACTTGAACTAAAAAAAGGGGAAAAAAACAAACACACACAGAAAAAGCTTGTGATTCTTGAAAAGTTCATCAGGTATTTTTCCCCCAGACTTGTGCAAGGACCCTGTTTACACTTTTACACGGGGGCTAGAACCAGGACGTTTTCCTGTCCTGCACTAAGAGCTCAGCAGGCAGGTGAGGACAGAGAGAGAGAGAGAGAGAGAGAGAGAGAGAGAGAGAGAGAGGGAAAGGAAAGAGAGAGAGGAAAGAGAGGAGAGAGAGAGTGGGAGAGAGAGGAAAGAGAGAGAGGAGAGAGAGAGTGGGAGAGGAAAGAGAGAGGAGAGAGAGGGAGAGGAGAGAGACAGAGAGAGGAAAGAGAGTGAAAGGAAAGAGAGAGAGGGAGAGGAAAGAGAGAGAGGGAGAGGAGAGAGACAGAGAGAGAGAGAGAGAGAGAAGGAGAGGAGAGAGACAGAGAGAGGAAAGAGAGAGAGAAAGAAAGAGAGAGAGAGAGAGAGAGAGAGAGAGAAAGAGAGAGAGAGAGCAGGCAGCCTTTGTTTGAAGTCATGCCAAAGGATGAGCCTGACATTTGGTGAATCTGGGGTAGAGAGAGCAGAGTAAAGTGAAGGAGAGGAGAGGAAAGTTAGAGAGAGAGAGAGAGAGAGAGAGAGAGAGAGAGAGAGAGAGAGAGAGAGGAGCAGGATATGGCACCACAGGAATACTGATGAATCCAGGCAGAGAGAGAACAAGAGGTAAAGGAGAGACGGAGGAAGCGTGTTAAAGTCACCAGCTGCGGCGGGTCACTAAGAATTCCTTTCAAATCCTCTCTCACAAACACATCTCCAACCAGCACACATCAGCACACACAGCACGCAGCACTGAGTGTGTGTGAGGGGCGGAGGTGCGATAAAAATAAAAAAAAAGAAAGAGAGAAAAAGACGAGTACAACATTTCCACGTAAATAAAATCAAGTGCATCATGAAGGCACGATGAGTAAAAGCGGAAAGAAAAAAAGAAAAAAAAAGTGAAGATCGAAAGAAAGAGACAGAATAGAGAGGAGGACAAAAAAAAACCAGACAGAGACGAAAGACTCGTCTACCTGCATAACCTGGAGAGATTCACACAAAGTGGAAGTGATGTGTGAGCGAAAAACACACAGACTCTCGATGTAAACAAGCTGCTCGACCCCTGGCTGCTGGCCGTAAAACGACTGACTTTAACTGCGCGTTCCGATTAGTTTTACATCAAACGTGGCTTTCGTTAAGGACTGATCACGAGACGTTGCGTTAGAACGAATTCGGATTGGCGGTACGTGTGTACGCGTGCGTCCCTGTGCGTGTCCTGCGGCAGTCACGGGTACGGTATATCCCCATCCTGTTCATCCAGCACCATTCTCCTGAACCTGCCCTGGAGCTGCTAACTCAAGCCACATGGGTCTCTCTCTAAATAAGCGCTGCTGTGTGGTTCGTCCATGTCTCCGTTTATTTGTCTTGCTCCCGTCACTAAACTTCCCAAGTCACCTAAAACACAGATGCTGTAAATGTCAGAAAAAACACCGTCAAACTCAGTTAGGACTTCATCTTTCAGTTTATTTATTTATTTATTTTTTAAAAAGATATATATATATCTCTCTATCCTCAGTGTGAACTGGAATTTTTTTATACTCAGTACTGACAGGGGAAAGAAGAAAAAACCCCCCCCACAGCTGGCCATGTAGAACCTGTGCATATTTAGATCATATACAGGTTACACCTGCAAAACCCTGTTGATGTGTCGCTAATCCAACAGAACAATCATGTATTTTTGTGCAAACTTGTTACATTTAAGATTCAGCCACGCAAAGCAATATATTACTTTTTAGGACACATGCTTCGTTGCAAAATGCAAGCAAATAAAGACGTGCATTTATCGACGCCCAGTTTCCCTTATCAACCAATACACGGCTCATTTAGACCAAAAAAAAAGTAAGAAAACATGTTTGGATAGACTTATGTTCACAGCGCACCGACAGACGGCGAAAAACGCCAACGGGTGCAGTCGGTGTTCCGGCATTTGCTTTCGCGGACCGAACGTGTTCGATCGGCGTTTGTCGGTCGCGGAATGTCTGAGGAGCGCGGTACGATTTATCCAACCGACTGTGACGTAATCCGACCTGCGCCTGGACCGTAGCCATGACGACGAGACAAGCGTGAATGAAAACGCCACAGAAACGAAAGCTCACGCGCTAGGTCCGAGGCGTGCTAAATCGTTGGTGTGGGTAAAACGGTAGATTTCTGGACGAGCCAAAAGGAAAAGGAGAAATTAAATGAAATATTAAATAAATTAAATATCGACGTGTTGTTTCAATAAAATTGTTTATTTTGACTCCTGGTGAGGATCGTCTACTCGTGTTTTTTGCTTTAATCGGGACCAGCGCATAACCGTATGCCGTTTTCCGTATTCCGTTTCCTGGAGGAAGAGACGAAGACGCGATAAATGTTTAGAACTTAGATTTGCGTAAAAATATCGTTCGTAATGTACGATCTAATAATGGTCTTACTGGAGCTTACCACATAGCCTACTTTAAGATGTCTTCCTCGGACGTGGTGGCTCAGTGGGTTATTGATCAGAATATCGTGAGTTCAAACCCCAGCACCACCAAGTTACCACTGCTGGACCCTTGAGCGAGGCCCTCAACCCTCAACTGCTCAGATGTATGAATGAGATAGATGTAAGTCGCTCTGGATGAGGGCGTGTGCCAAAATGCCGTAAATGTAAACGTAGGTGTTGAAACTGCTTGGGGGCAAACCGGGCATAATTTTGAAAGCTCCGCACATCCTCTGTCTGCAGCTCTCTGCGTAAACGTAAGTAAGCGGCCGGTCTCTCAAACCGCAACAAGCCAGGCTTCACCCACGAGCTCTTTCGAAATCTCCATTTCTTCAGGCGAAGAATGACACAAAGACACCAGTAATGGAAAACATTTTGATTGTGGTAAAAGGATCGGCCATTTTTAAACCAGTCTGACTGTCCGTTAAAAAAAAATAAAAATTTGTTGGGGTCTGTTGGGGCGGTGTGAGCATGACAGTCATGCTTCCCAACAATTCTGATTCAAATGTGGATTTGTTTATGCAACTAGTATAACATTTGAAATAGTATTTGAACCGTGTGGGATGACAATAAAACACACTTTTCATTACTGTACCTTTGCATTCTCTATACAGGGACAGATGGCCCAAGCAGCACTGGCCTGGACTGCAGGGTTTGGGTTCTTCAGTAAGGACCAGAGCAGACGCACTCCATCCAGACGATCGATGATCCTGAGGGTGTGAGAAAGATTTGTGTGTGTGTGTGTGTGTGAGAGAGAGAGAGAGAGAGAGAGAGAGAAGCACCTGGTTGTAAAGTGCAGCTGTATGAGTCAGGATACAAGCGCATAAAAGCAGCGTGATATTTATTAAGGGCTAACCAGGAATCCTCATCAAGGTCGGAAAACATAAGCAGGAAGTAATACCAGAAATAAAGGAACATGGGTACAAGTGACGACCAAAATCCTGGACACGATCAAGAAACCTGCCAATAACCAGACAGAGTCGGAGACTAGAACAGAAACATCATCACATGGTAATGTAAACAAAAAGCAGACGACACGAACTCAAAACAGGACGGGAAATCGGCACTCGTGCTGAAAAGAGGAATCTGTGACACCGGGGGTCTTTTATACAACAAGAGGAGCTTTGATGGCTTTTCCGTCACAGATCCTCACCTGTCCGATTCATGTACTGCAATAGAATGTGACAAGACACATGATCAGTGTCTCACCTGGATAGAAGCCACCCACAGGAAATGTGTACCCATTAGGAGATCCGTTTAGATATTTATAGCTGCAGCAGGCCACGGACAAACACGCACACATACAGTTCGCCGGGCAACTCAGATGTCGTTGCCGACACACAGGAGGGAAAAAAAACTCAGGGAAGGTCCTCTTTCCAAATCAAACAGTCTTACAGACAAGAGTCTCTATATTTCACTGGTTGGGAGCGAAGGTTTGCTTTAAACGCAGGCTGTATTTCACACAGCGGACACCACTCTACTGAAGGCAGTAGTCAGGCTATGGGAAGCCGAGCAGAATGGCTCCTCAGTGTGGCCTGTTTGTTAAATATAAATAACACGTAACCTGTTTCCCATGTGTGTGTCGACCGACAAGGCCGACATTCAATGCTGTCATGATTGCTAAACCACTCTGTAATCGGGGGGTTCTTTTTTGCGCCTGAGCGCTCGGGGTCCTGTACTGGGCAGAGAGGATCCGGTGACTGGCTTCGTCTCTGCAGCTTATAAATCATCTCCTGAGTCATGATAACAAGACAAGCCCTTAGCAGAACCCGGAGGGACCGCTAAATCCCTGAGTTTACAGCACTGAGTTGGGTACAATGACATGTCAACAGACTAAATGTGCTGAGTGGTGAAAAAAAAAAAAAAAGCAAGACAATGTGAAGGATTTACAAATATGGAGGACAGCAAGTCTTTTTATCCATGCTGATTTACTTGTGGAGTTCTAGTACATGGGATTTATGTACATGCTACATTTAAGTGCAAAATATTTACATGAATTTTTTAAATTGCACTTTAATATTACCTTTAAAGCTTATGCAAAGTGTTCTCACACTTGGCAATTTATAATAACTTGCAGCAGAGTTGTATGAAGAGATACAGAAGTCATGCTTAGCGGTGTGGACACTAACACTGGTGTCCTATCTCAGTGTGGTCACTAACACTGGTGTCCTATCTCAGTGTAGACACTAACACTGGTGTCCTATCTCAGTGTGGACACTAACACTGGTGTCCTATCTCAGTGTGGTCACTAACACTGGTGTCCTATCTCAGTGTAGACACTAACACTGGTGTCCTATCTCAGTGTAGACACTAACACTGGTGTCCTATCTCAGTGTAGACACTAACACTGGTGTCCTATCTCAGTGTAGACACTAACACTGGTGTCCTATCTCAGTGTGGTCACTAACACTGGTGTCCTATCTCAGTGTAGACACTAACACTGGTGTCCTATCTCAGTGTGAACACTAACACTGGTCTCCTATCTCAGTGTGAACACTAACACTGGTGTCCTATCTCAGTGTGGTCACTAACACTGGTGTCCTATCTCAGTGTAGACACTAACACTGGTGTCCTATCTCAGTGTGGTCACTAACACTGGTGTCCTATCTCAGTGTAGACACTAACACTGGTGTCCTATCTCAGTGTGAACACTAACACTGGTCTCCTATCTCAGTGTGTACACTAACACTGGTGTCCTATCTCAGTGTAGACACTAACACTGGTGTCCTATCTCAGTGTAGACACTAACACTGGTGTCCTATCTCAGTGTAGACACTAACACTGGTGTCCTATCTCAGTGTAGACACTAACACTGGTGTCCTATCTCAGTGTAAACACCAACACTGGTCTCCTATCTCAGTGTGGACACTAACACTGGTCTCCTATCTCAGAGTGGTCACTAACACTGGTCTCCTATCTCAGAGTGGTCACTAACACTGGTCTCCTATCTCAGTGTAGACACTAACACTGGTGTCCTATCTCAGTGTAAACACTAACACTGGTCTCCTATCTCAGTGTGGACACTAACACTGGTCTCCTATCTCAGAGTGGTCACTAACACTGGTCTCCTATCTCAGAGTGGTCACTAACACTGGTCTCCTATCTCAGTGTAGACACTAACACTGGTGTCCTATCTCAGTGTGGACACTAACACTGGTTTCCTATCTCAGTGTGGTCACTAACACTGTCAGTGTGGACATTCTCAGCACTGACAGTCTCTGTGTAATGTCCTACACAGACATGACCATGCTGGTCTGTGACAGGAAACAATCATATGGCAGCTATTCCAATTACTTAACAAACTCCACCATAGAGCTCTCAAAATAAGCCACAAGACAAAGAGGAAAAATGTATGTGGGAGGCAAATAAAGGCTTTCTGTCCACAGCTAAGTGTAAATGCAAAAAATAAAGAGCCGATCCTAAATATACATGACTGGAGCATGTTGCTTAGGAGGTGATGCATTTTCCTGGAGCCCAGTGCTCCTTGTTGCTCGCACACAAATGCAGAAAGTGACCTTATTCCTTCAAAAACAAGCCCTGTGGAGTTTTATTACACCACTGTGGTCGCATAAGTCCATAAACATATTATTCTTTTAGACAATCTCTGGTTACGCTTGCCTAACTGAGACGGCTCGAACATAAAGCCCTGTATTTGTGTCCAGCCTTAATTAGGAAGAGGACTGGAGTCTATAATAGTCTTGTAAAAGTAATACGATTCAGATGGTGCAAAACACAGTGGAACACATTGGGTCATGTGCTGTGCTACTCGAGAAATTCCCAGAGAATCACGTGGCACTCGAACGCTGTTAAACATGACGGCTTTTCTTTTGCGTTACGTGGTAAATGTGATCGATCACAACGCACAAACTAATGAATTGTGCAGAGAAAAGATACGCAAATGTTCTTCAAAGTGAGCGTGAGGTAATAAGGATATGTTTCCTGTCCATTAGCTTGTCCCGTTTACTTTTCACCATCGCCACTACCGTATTTGTAGCTGTCTATCCTCCTATTGGTGGCTTTTAGATGAGCGTCGTAGCCGCACGTATACTCTGAGATTTTATGAAAAATTTCTCACATTGCCAGAACTTTGTCGTCAGCCATCTTTGTTCGCGCTGGCAGTAAATCAGCCGTCAGTGAGCGCGTCACATTATGCTTTGCCACCAACTACGATATGTGATTTTTGACAGGAAGTCATACAGTGTAAACCCACCTTAAGAGAAATTTGGAAAATGACGGTGTCCGCAAGTCAAAGATGGACACAGAAGTGGATCAGTTCTGACAACCGAAGCACTGAGATTCTCCAGAAATAAACAAGGAGTGCATCAGGCTTGATGCACTATGATGGACTGAAGTGTTTCTCATGTTTACCCAGCTATAAAACATGTCTGTGGGTCCCCAGTTCAATCCTGAGCTTAGGTTACTGCCAGTTGGAGTTTCACATGTTCTCCCTGTGTTTGCGTGAGTTTCCACCAAGTTCTCCGATTCCCTCCCACCTCCTAAAACATGCTGGTAGTTAGAGTGGTTGGTCTATTCCCACCATGCATCCTGTTTTCCTGGGATTGGCTCTAGAATCTCGGCAGCCCTGATCAAGATAAGGTAGTTACCGAAGATGGATCGATCTTCATATAGACGCGCTAATCTCTTATGGCCCTTGGATGAGCATCGTTTCAGATCATGCTTGAACGGCATTTATAAATGAAGACGCTAAACGATCTACTGAATCAAACACAGTAAACAAATTCCTAACTTATTCGATTAATTTGTTTAGTGGAAAGCCCCAAAATGTTGTCTGAGGATTAAAGTTTATTGTCAATACAAATAAAGAACTTTACAAAGGAAAAAAAAACATGGTGCCGTGATCGCAGATGGCAAGATCACAAACACAGGTTAAAGCTAGAAGCATGAGGCTACACCCTTGTGGAACACCTGCAACCTCTTCAAGGAAATCACTTCCTTACCATTAACAAAAATCAACAAGAAATTAGCACAACAAGAACAGAATGAATTTCCATGAGTCATGTCTTGAGCATCCTTCGGTTTCTTTTAAACTGGCTGTTCTTTATTGATCCTCGTCAAGCTCAACCAAATTCAAGGGATGTGATCCGCACATGGTGGACCAAAGGTATTCTCGGTGCATGTCCTGCTCTCTGCTCCAGTTTCGTGTGGCTGGGCCTGACCGCTTGTGCCAACTTCGTGCTGCAGCTTACACAAAATGACCGCAGTGCAACAATCAAGGCCTCCGCCCTGGCCACAAATATGAGGAGATCAGCAGGTAGCATAAACAGAAATCCCTGTGCTCTGTGATTAAAGCACTGAGCCATGAGGGTTTCCACACTGGACCTGTCAGGTCTTGGACGGGACACAGACATCGGGCTGGTCAGGGCCTCTGGGGACCCTTTGGATCCGTCACCGCTGTGGTGAACACGGTGGGTTAAACTGAGAACAACAACACTGTGCCTTACTAAAAACCAAACCAAGCAAACAATAAGAGGGATGTTTACGGACGTCGCTAAAAGAGCGGAGACAGAGATATTCCGCGCTGTACACTGTCGAAGCATTGTTCAACGACCGTTTTAGATCCAAGAAAGAGCGGAACTTGGCTTACAGTACAAAATTGGTGGCAACAGCATATTTCAGCCAGAGCAACATTGTGGTTTCCTCTAAACCCTAACCAAGCGAAGGGCAGAGGAACCATTTTAAAGTTGGCTCATCGGACGCTCGCTGCTGCCAGCAATGTAAGCCTGTATGCTACTGTCGGAAAACGCTCGACTTAAAATCTTAAATCTATTCCGGGCTGTGGTTAGTAAACGCTCTGATATAGTATATCACAGGAGAGGTCGTGTTGAAGAAGTAGAGCAGTCCTCTACCCTTCCCTTCCTCACCAAGCTGGAGCAAGATGATAAGCAGCGAGACCGTGTGCACGTCGGTCCAAAGAGATTTCTTTCCAACTTGGAACATTCTACGCTTGGAACAATCCTTTTGAGTCACATTTATGATCATCTCAAAAGTAACAAAATGAAATCTACCGTATATGGAGAAAACTAGAGAGAGAAAAAAATAACGTAACCACTCAATCCAGTGAAAAGCCTTGTTGAAGAACCTGTTGCAGTGAGTTGTGATGGGGCCCAATAGGAGCTGTTTTCAAGAAGCCGGACCCCTGTGAAGACTTACGCCATGTTCTCACGGTCCGTAGCGCATGCTCCCACAGCCCTGGTGACATTGACTAGCAGGGCCTGGTTGGTTCCAGTGAGCAGGCTGACCAGGGGAGGGATGCCACCACTCTTTCGGATGGCAGTACGGTTGATCGGTCTTTGCGCGCACTCTCCTAGAGCCCCCACTACGTTGACCAAGACCTCTTCAGGCTGATCTGACAGCAAAGCCACCAGCATCTGCAATGCATTGTACTCCTCAAACCTGTAGGACACAGCGAGAGGGAATAGACACAGTAACATGAATAAAGAACCATTTGAAGTTCCGAATGATTTGATTAGACCTTTCATTCACCCACCATATTCACACTGAATATCTGAACATCACAAAAGTGTGAAAGACTTTGAAGTGCTACTGGAACATTCTACATCATCCCTAAAATCAACAAATAAATGGAATACTATATTGTTTATCGTATATACAAGTTATCACATGCTTAGGCATTGCTGACATTTCTGAAAAACACAGAAATCGAGACAGCTTTAAATATGAAAAGCATCAACAGATCAACAATATTGTTCTGAAGTTCATTTCAAAATCTCAACAGAGAGAGAAACCCTCTCCCTATCTAGAAGCTTGATTGTAAGACCTCTCAAGCGCATGCTAGGCGGTCGATAGTGGGATCCTCTGAGTAAGAACAAATCAGGTGACTGCAGCGCGGCATTGTTTCCCACGCTTCTCACTGCACACACTTACTCTCAATGACCGTCATTTTCTGCGGCTTGGAGCGGGACGAAGAGCGTTCTCGCTGCAACGTTGGCGTCGTTAGCCAAGATCTGTACAGTGGCGAACTACAGTAAACATTTAAAACGGGTATGCTGTGGTCACAGAGAGCCTCGACAAACCTCTGATGTACGATTAAGTTATATGAGTCTTTTTATTCGCAGTTACGGTCTCTGGCATCCTCATCCCGAAGGAGATCGGAGACCGTGTCCAAGGTCACTTGGTTTTGGTCGCAGTCCAACGAAACTTTTCATGCAAGAAACACAGTAATGAAGAGGACGAGTGCCCGAACTAAACTAACGACTTAAAAAAAAATAAAATAAAAGCTTGCCTCAAGAATAATCAAACTTTATAACACGCACAAACTCCCCGAGCTGTAGATTAATATAATTACTACTTGATAAATAGTGTTAAAAGGGTTTATTCGTGGTAAAACCAACACTACCACAATATGAACCAGTGTTTATGAGCTGTAGCTACAAACAGCGGGATGAAGACCGAGCGCTCGCCTTATTTAATCTTGTCAGACTCGCTAAGTGTTTCACAGTGGACCTTCTGTCCAGCAGCCCTTATGATTAATTGTGTTCGAGTGGTGTAGAAGATGATGGCTTTAGCGACAATATTTTTCCAGAAAACAAAATCACTCTGGTAGGTGTTTGTTGACACGGGGAAGTGTGAAGGAAAGTAAATCACGCATTAGAGCAAAAGCTGCAAATTAGAGCTGGTGGTTTATGATCTTCTCAATACGAGCAACTGACCGAGATTTTTAGTTTTCGCTTTGACGAAGAAAGCAGTACAGTGTGAACATGTTTTGGTTGAGATTATTATTCGGAATGAGTGTATGAGAAGGGAGGAGAAGGCGACTGATTGATGTGTTATTATTAGATGTTTACAGGTAAGAGGGTGTAGAGTAGATGAAAGGGGGCAGTGGTGGCTTGGCGGTTAAGGCTCTGGGTTACTGATCGGAAGGTCGGGGGTTCAAGCTGCCACTGTTGGACCCTTTAGCAAGGCCCTTAACCCTCTCTGCCTCAGGTGCGTTGTATCATGGCTGACCCCATCTTGTTTCTGCCCCCTCTCTCATCTTTGTTTTTTCTCTTTATCGTGTCATAATCATGTGCACCTGTTTCGTATTAATCCCTGATTAGTTTGTATATTTAAGCCACTCTACTCCGTGTCTTCGCCTCGTTACGAAGTATCATACGGTTACCGTGCTTTTTCGAGCCGGTGTTTCCCACCGTCCTGGTTTTGACTCGTGTTTGTGATTATAGATATTCCGTGTTTGATGCTGCCTGCCCGTTACCTGACCCCCGTCTGCAGTATGGATGATGATCCAAACATTTGAGGAAAGTCCCAAATAAAGTACACGCAGAGTCGCGCCCTGCCTCTCACCGCATGATACGACACACGCTTGTATACTGTGTATTATACAGAAACTGAAAACGGCTTCACTGGTAACATTATGCTTAAACAAACAAACATGCTGTACATCTGCTGTAGTATTTACCACATGATGAATAACAGTGTGCTCTCAAAACAAGCACAAAAACTCTATGAACATATTCTTTAACCGTCAGTCTGCTCATTCTGACGCGTCATTATTCAGGCAAACGTCTAACACGTTCTCTTCCAGGACTCTCACCCACCGCCGTTCGGACTTTCAAACCTGCGCAAATCCTTCCCCCAGAGCCGAACCCACGACGCCATGCTCCTGCTTCCCAAAAGCCATCGGTTCATTTCCCTCTGCCTACGTCTGTGCTCGCCGCTCGCACTCACATCACCATCACTCAAACAAAGACATGCTGTCTGCCTTTGGCAACTCAAGCTGTCTGTCTGACCTGCTCATGTACTTGACCGAGAGAAAACCAGAAGGGGGGGGAGGGGGAGGAATTTCCTTTAAAATTACAGCTGCTGTAAAGTGTAAAATGTGTTCCAAACTGATTTCTGTCACGAAATGCCACTCGGCCTGTGATTGATGTTGAAGTGGGCACTGCGGCGCTCTGAAACCCAGATGGCCCGGTGAAAAGTTCTGTTACGTGTGTGACAAAAACAGTTTTGTCATTTTATTACAAACGCAATGTGCGACCTTGACGGTTTTATTATATATATATATAGAGAGAGAGAGAGACGAATTTTAAACGTATATTGAAACAGTCGGACCGGCATCACGCTGCTTTCCTCTCGAGTATGAAATTCACCTTCCTTCACACCCAACCGTGTGAGCGATCCAAGAGAACACACTGCAGAGCATTTCTGCGCTCTTACGCACTCATTTTCCTTGCCGCATTCCACTTTATCATACCCAGCACGTAATCGGTCGCTAATTGGAGGTATTTTTGAAGCTTGCGAATGCAGCGCCATCAATTGCAGCTACCATGCGATTATTAGTCTCATTATTATAATGACTTTTATTATTATTGCTGGCTCGGTGTGCGAACAGAGCTCTGAGTCATTAGCTATGGTTGGCCATGACTTGTCGTCTCGCCGTGCCCGGGCTCGGCCGTGCAGTTCCTCTGGCTCTCGGTCTTTCTCCCGCTGCTGCGTTCATGCTAATAGAGGTTATGGAGTGAGTCAGGCGTGAGGTGCGAGCCAAAGGCTTGAAATGCATTAGTCAAGCTTTTAGAGGTGGCAGTCGGGCTATAAATACCACAAAATATCCTTTGTGGATAAAATAGTTTGAATTATACTTCCCATTATGATTTATCCTGTAATTATTTGAACTTTTAGGAAATGTTCAGAATATTCGGTGGCAGCAAATTAGCAAGGTAATAGCGTTAACTATTCATCTCTACACGCATTAATATTTCTGCTGATACTACTAGCATTAGCCGAGATTACGATTTACATCACGGTGCTGCTGAATTCTGGATCCTGATTGGTCAGAAGGTCTTGATTAATTTTCTAAACAGCTGCTCTGACAGCTGCAAATCACGGGTTTATATTGACGTTAATGCACTCGTTCTGATACGTTATCGTTTCCATAGTAACAGCTCGTTCACCGTTTTTGTCCGGCGTACGCTCCTCATAAACTAAACGTGAGCAAACGAAGATTACGTCGTTCACGTGTTGAAGTTTTGTGCAAGCAGAAATGTGTTTATGTAACATTTATGGAAGGAGTCTCCAGTGTCAGCGCTTTGTAACACTCGGAGGTAAAGCTGTAACTTTCCGACATCTTCAGGACATTTTCTCGGGTAATCATCGGCAGTCTGCTGCGGTATAAGAGGAACGAAACACTTCATGATGTGCGGTTATAGGAAAAATAATCAACTACGGGATGGTAACAATAACTAAACTAATGATAACGAGTCTTTATTGATCACATAATGGGGTCAGAGCGCAGGCTCAGCCATGATACAGCGCCCCCTGGAGCAGAGAGGGTTAAGGGCCTTGCTCAAGGGCCCAACAGTGGCAGCTTGGCAGTGCTGGGGCTTGAACCCCCGACCTTCCGATCAGTACGTGGACTTGCTACACTAAATTTGTAAATGAACGCGAGATGCCGTGCAATAGACTGGCATCGCATCCTGGGTGTATCCTGACCCAGATACTAAATATTTATACAAACTTACTCCCGAGCTTTAGCTGTATTTGAACCTTGTATTTGATCTAAAATTGAGTTTAGCAGCTAGTTAGTAAAAAACATGTGTTTATGTAAATTAGTCACAGAGTAAGAATGCTGAAATGAGCGCATTTAAAACCGCAGCTGAGAAACCTGAGAGTGTTTCTGTTAACGTGACATTAAGTGAATTGATGAAGGCACGAGCTTTAATTTGGAAAGGGCTTAATGTGATATAAATGCACGATAAGGTTCTGTTCGATTTGAGTTATGAGATGGAGAGAGAGAGAGAGAGAGAGAGAGAGAGAGAGAGAGAGAGAGAGAGAGAGAGAGAGCGCGCGCGAGAGAGAAAGCAGTCATACTGCTACTGGGCCACTGCAGACACGAGCCTCCCTCTGCATTCCTCCTCCCAAACAACTCCATTTTCTGTCTGGGACACGGCCAGACAGTAGAAACGTCCACAGATCCAAATCTATCAAAACGCCATAAAAATCCAAAAGCACTCTTATCATAAACTAAAAATGTGAGGCTGCTTTATCAGATCCTTGGCCTCAGCGTTGTAAAAATACAACTCTGTAATTTATAGACAGGTAATGGTGGAATAAAATGATGCATATTTGAACCGTGTATACTACATGCGTACCACATGACAAAATAAATAGAGCTAAATCATTTTTATATGAAAGTACCTTTGTGACAGAAAACACTTGCCAGGTCATGGTTCCAAACTTTTTTTTTTTCCTTTTTTTTTTAATTCATGAGGGGGAAAGAATGACTTCAAAAACGGCAGAAAAATTACAGCAGGAAAGCCTCCAGGATCGTCATCGCGCTTGATGAGGGAAATGGGACGGAGGCCGACGTCCTCCACAACCCCGTACGGTAGGTCGTTCGTTCGCTCGCTCGCGCCCGGGAGGGGGAAATACTCTCCGCTAATTCTCCCGACTAACTCGTCACTACGCTTCGCTTCACCTCACCTTAACCTACTCTTCCGTTAACGGTGTGGGCGTGATACGAGTGAATGCGTTCCTCTGGCGGACAGTCATCGTAAATGATCAGAGTGTAGAAAAATGTTGGCGGTCGGTTGGAACGACGATCCCTGGATGTTCTCGGCACGGAGAGGGACGAGGCAGGGCAGCGCTGAGCGATGCGAACAAACGAGACGTCTCGTAAAGACGTGACACGTGTGACCGAACATTCTCCGCGTCCTGCTCGCTCTCGCGAGCACCCGAGTACATACACGCGCTCCGTAAGGCGAGGAAACACCGCCAATCACTCGTTCAACCCAACGGCCCAAACTATCTCCTACGTCAACTAGTGTAAACGAGAATTTAACAATTTTATTGAGAATATCAATTATATACGGTAAAAAATGACACATTTACAGATTTCACTCCAATTCCACTGAAAGATGGCGCACGTTCCTCTACATTTATAACGTAATCCGTTGGATTCTCAAACCTTTTTGTTGCCAAGGACCCCTTTAATTCTGAGGACCATCTCAGTATGGATTTATTTCATGAACATTCTTTAAATTAGTCTAATAATATTTCAAATAATAATAAACTTTCCATCGACATTAACCATTAATTAAATAGTTTTCCTTGGTGCTTGGCCCCTTTAATAGAAAAACTTTGATCATTTGGACTGTGATTTCCATCAATCTAAATGGACTTATGGACCCCTTGGCTACGCTTCACGGATCCCTAGGGGTCCCAGAACCGAACTTTGAGAACCGCTGACCGAATCTCCACAGCGTCAATGCTAAATTGCAAAGAACGATAAGTTTGCAACAAGAGAGGAGTTCTCCGTTTCATCCACATCGGTCCATGTCTCATCGCCTGAGGGAAAAGTCACGCGAGGAGTTTAAACACAAGCCTCACCGTGTTCTCTACACCGATCTGTGTTCACGCCAACATTAAATGCTTAATTACTGGCTAATCGATTCATTCGCTCACTTCTGCTCTGTTGGATTTCTTGTATTTTAAAGTCCCCATGAAATCAAAATGGAAGTTGTGTGGCTTTTAGTATGAATACGTCAGCCTCACGGTTCTCTATAAGCTAGTGCGCTCCGAAACAGTGAGAAAAATTCACATTTAGAAGATATATACGCGTTAAAAATGTACAGCCTCACGACCACTGATACGGATCAACGATTATGATGATGTCATCCTACACTTCGGATTTTCTGTCCGCTCAAACGCTCTGTAGAATCTGAAGTGTCCCGCCCCCGACATTAAAAAAAAAAAAATCCATGGTACTAACCGTCAAGTACGGCTTAGCCCGGGCTGTGAGGTAAGCTAAACGCTATTGGCTATTTAAAAAGGGGGAGGAGCGACACGATATCTCCCACCCTGACTTCCTGTTTCAGCGTAAATTACGTCAAGGCACTGAATGACGCTACGCGTTTCAAGGCACTTCACGGGGACTTTAATGTCTTTTCATTCGTTTGTACAGAGTGTGCGTGCGCTCTTCTTTGTTTTGATGGTGATGCGACGGCGCAGGAGCGCTGTGGACATTTTGGCGTCCCGTATCTGATGGACGCGCCGTGCGAATGATTACAAACTTGGACTGAACAATGTGCAGAAAACGTTTAAAAAATAAAGATGTCCTTTCTGTATCTGTGTCTCAGTGATTCACCAGCACATATATACAGTAAGTCACCGCATACAGCTGATTCCATCATTTATAAATGTCTTATTACATATCTATAACTATCTATGGATTAGAAACAGTAAAACGTAGGCGTACTTGGCTACGTTCTCCATGCTGATGGAACATTTCCAGATGGCCCCGGTGGCAGCGGCGAGCAGTTGCTTATTATCGGCTTGTTTCAGCAAAGTGACCAGCGACTGCAAGCCGTCGTACTGCAGCACCAGGTCCCGCGTCTGCTTGTCCTCGGCACACTACACACACACACACAAGCTTCAAATCAACCCCAAGCTGATGTGATACACGTGTCTGCTATTTATTTCAAACCCTTTCCATTTCAGAGGAGTGAGAACGCGGCCGTGAGCAGCTGTAAAAGCACTTTAGCGGTGCTGAAAGGCCATCAGTCACAGCGCTCGGCAGCTCGGAGGTTACCTTGAAGATGGCACTCGCGCAGTGCATCTGAAGCTCCTGGTTGTCGCAGCTAAGGTTCTTCACCAAATCCTCGATCATTCCCTCGCTCTGTATGGCAATCCTGTAGCTCCTCTGCCAAACAGAACGAGAGAACATTCTTCACCATGCAGCTCTCGCATCTCAGCTGGCATTACAGCCTTTTAAGGGTTTCTAACAGGACTTTCAGTTATGTTATGTTATGGTTCTTCTACTCGTCGATACCAGGAACATCACAGAACATTGTATACAGCTCTGCTGATGTTTGCCTGGTTTAAATAGCCGCCATGAAAAGCACACACACACACACACACACACACACACGTGTTAGGCCACTAGACTCGTTCTATAAAATGTCAGCAGGTTGATTATAAATGATATGATATACATACAGCTATATAACTGTTGCTATGGATACATCTCAAGGGGCTTCTATGACGACAATTTAACATTATATGTTAAACTTACGGTTATGTACTTGTTGCTATGGTTACATCTCAAGTGGCTTATATGATGGCTACTTATCGTTACACAATATACATGCGATTATATAATTGTTGCTATGGTTACATCTCAAGTGGCTTATATGATGGCTACTTATCATTACACAATATACATGTGATTATATAATTGTTGCTATGGTTACATATCAAGGGGCGTTGTCTGGCTTATATGATAGCTGCTTAGCATTATATCTTATATGTATCGTTATACAACAGTTGCTATGGTTACATACCAATGGATGTAAACTGGTTTACATGATGGCTTCTTAGCTATATATAATACATGTACAGTTTCATAGCTGTTGCTATGGTTACATCTCCGAGGGCATTATCTCACACATGCTAATCGGTGCCATATTATGTTCTACGACCATCGTAATCTACTTTATGAAAACAGATATTTCATACCATGGACAAAGAAATGACTCGTTTCTGATTCGACTGGCAGGCGTCTGCTAATTTCTTTGTGTGCTCTAGTTAGCACAGAGCTAAATGCAAAAGCTTGCGTACGATTACTTGTAACTACTTCCTTGAACTACTATGAGATCTAAGAAGTCTAAGAAGTTGGAAGTGTCCTGATGTAGAAGAATAAACCGTAAAAAAAAGTATTATTTGTGACCATGGTGTTAAATTCCTTAATGGCTGTTTTTAGGAAATCTGTCTTAAAACATTAGCATGTGATGTAAGCATCATAATGACATGCTAATATCACTGGATGTAAACAAGACATGTTTATGACATGCTTATGTCAATCTCATGATGCAGATTTTGAGTAGAGTGTTAGCAGTGAATCGCAGCAGGACTAAGTTTAGGTCATGTCTCAGAGCAGCAGTGAGAATTAGACCTCAGAGGCGCACTCCTGAAGCGTGCCCACCACGGGGATGAGCATGTTCTTCTGGGGGGATTTGAGCAGGCGGGCTAGCAGAGGGATCCCCCCGGCTTTACGGATGGCCTCCTTGTTCCTGGTGCTCTTACTGCAGCTCCACAGGGCCAGAGCACCGCAGCGTGCCACCTCCACATCCTTCTCCTGCTCCGCGTTCAGCGTCGTCGAGTTAGGAACGCAGTCCAGCAGGTCCACCTGACACACACACATACAGACAGTCCTCTCAAGTCCTTAACATAGCATTTTATACCAGGACACTCACCACCAGCAGAGATTTCACATGTATGAGAATCCCAAGGGACCTTAAACACTTTTTCATGACCCCAAAAATCAAGCCGTAAATCAGGTGCAAGCAAAGAAAAAAAAAAGTGAAGGGTGGAGTGCTTCTCCTCTCAATTAGTAAACATAAGGAGCTTTGGGAAATTTCAAGTACAAGATATTTCATTGGAGCATTTGGGGAGAAAACTTGAAGATGAGGCATTGTGACTTTGTGGGACCTTTTTTCTAATGGTCTGCTCTTATATAGCGCTTTTATCCAAAGTGCTTTACACGGTGTTTCATTCACAGTTTCACACACACACACACACACCAATGGTAGCAGAGCTGCCATGCAAGGCGCTAACGTACCATCGGGAGCAACTTGGGGTTCTGTGTCTTACCCAAGGATACTTCGGCATGACCCTATGATTAGTGGACAACCCGCTCTACCACCTGGGCCACAGCTGCTCCTGTGGCTTGTTCTAAATACAAAACTTGAATTTGAAACCTGTGACTGGCAACTCAACTCTGACTTCAAAGCTCATGACTCAGGACTTGACTCAGAGTTCAAAGCCACTGATTCCCAGCTCGGCTCAGGCTTCACACCCACTAATTCCCAACTCGACTCAGACTTCAAAACCACTGATTTCCAACTCAACTCGCTGGTTCCCAGCTTGAGTCAGGCTTCAAAGCCACTGGTTCCCAACTCGACTCAGGCTTCAAAGCCACTGGTTCCCATCTTGACTCAGGCTTCAAAACCACCGATTCCCGACTCGACTCACTGGTTAACAGCTTGAGTCAGGCTTCAAAACCACTGATTGCCGACTCGACTCACTGGTTAACAGCTTGAGTCAGGCTTCAAAACCACTGATTCCCGACTCGACTCACTGGTTAACAGCTTGAGTCAGGCTTCAAAACCACTGATTCCCGACTCGACTCACTGGTTAACAGCTTGAGTCAGGCTTCAAAACCACTGATTCCCGACTCGACTCACTGGTTAACAGCTTGAGTCAGGCTTCAAAACCACTGATTCCCGACTCGACTCACTGGTTAACAGCTTGACTCAGGCTTCAAAACCACTGATTCCCAACTCGACTCACTGGTTAACAGCTCGAGTCAGGCTTCAAAGCCACTGGTTCCCACCTCGACTCAGGTAACTCAAATGACATGCATTAAAACACCAGTTACTGCTAAGCCTTTTCTTTTCCAAAAGAACCATCACAAAGGGAATCTTTCTCTGATTTCTTTCTCTGACCTCCCCATAAAATGTAGACAAACACTTTGAATACTAAATCAAGGCTTCTTAAACCGATGAGGTTAGATCCACACTTCTAAATACTAGCACTCTTTATCCTCTTCCACAGGTATAATTTAAGACACAGGAATGCACTGGGACTCCAGAGTTAGGGACTCGGCGTGGACTCAGAAAGCAACAACTTGTGACGACTCAGACTCATAAAAGTTAAGTCATAAACAAGTCTGGTGGAAACTGCTGAAATGCTGGACATTAGTGGTGATGGGGCTTCGCAACGAATGGTGGGTGAGGGGGTGAGGGTGAGGGGGTGGGGGTGGGGGGGGTTGGGACCAGCATGACTGTAGTGCATTATGTGTACTTTTGTTCTAATGAGATTACACAGGAAAAGCTTACTATTCTGGCCACCATTGGCAGCGCTTTAAAATGTTCGTATGCCAGTAAGAAGTGAGCCAGGATTCAATTTACATACTTGGAAGACAAAATTGTACCGTGCAACCATCTAAATCTGGCTGGGCATTTTGTTCCTACAATTCTTCCTCCTCCTCCTCCTCCTCCGATTATAAATTCATATCCACTTGGGTTTTTATGTTCGGGGTTAAAATCCGTAAGCAGCGATAACATGAAATCTGTGACAGAGACATGAAAAGATGAGAGACGAAGGCTGAGAGGAATTTGAATGAAGGGGTTAAATGAAAGCTGAAGTGGACAGTGGGCTTTGAGCTGCACTGATTGCTCACATACTGATTTCTGGTTTGTGGTTTATAGTTTATAATAGCCAGTTTTCCTGAAAATCTGCTAGCCAGCACACAAGCATGGAGAAAGCATGTATAATTAAAAAAATATGTACTGTCTGCCCACTGAGGTCCATGTGCACAGCGGTGCCCTACATAGGGTATTTACACCGCGTGGACGAACAAAACATGTGGCTATAAAATGTGCTATTAGTACAATTACGGTTAGCTAATAACTGGAGCTGTTATGTGCTTTATACTGATCAAGTGTGAAAGTGTATAAACGTCCAGCAGAAATCAAAATCATCCGGGATATTAACATTTTCCTCGGACGTGTTGTTAAATTGGAATGAAGTTTCTACACTAAATTCCATTATAATTGCACTCGGCATAGACTGCTAGCACAGTGACCTAATGACTAATGTTTTTGCTAGCTAGTTCATAGCTGCTAATGAATTATGAGGGGAAAAAAAGAAACATTTATTTTATAGTTACTGTAAATGTTAAAAAATATATATATATAAAAGAAAAAAAAAGTATTTGGAGATATTAATATCAATTTTGTGATGATATAATACACTTTTGTGAAATATTACAGAGATCATGTTATGGCATTTTGATTAAATGCGTACACATGGGCAACGTTTCTGCGGTCGAACTTCTCAAACCGAGAGAGCACCAGCTGAATCATTACTATTGTGAGATTAGAGGAGGGGGCGGGGCTTCAGGGGCCCCGTCAGAGCTGTAGTGAATTCGACTAAAACTTGTAACTTCAACCTTCGACTAGGAAAAAACCAAAGAAAGCACCCCTTCGACTCAGGAAGTCAGGTCGGACTCCTCAACTCTTGAGTTCAAGAAGTGATGTCAAATCAACATGGCTGCTCACAGTACAGCAATAAATGCAATATCGACTTCTTACACGACATATACACGCACCGTACACGTATTTACTTTGGATCATAAAGACATAAGAGTCTTCAAAACACCTAGACGCCTATCAAACATTTCAGATTCATATGTTCCCTGCTGGGGAAAAAAAACAAAAAAAAAACAACAGAAACCATCACAGACATTCTAATGGTTTCCACTACAAAAACCATTACAAACCATCAGCTAACCATTAAAACCAATACCACTGCTGGTCCTTAATGGTATCCACTAGACATAACATGCCACCAATAGAAGGCCACAAATTATCAACAGAGACCCACAGTGACCGTTAAAGTTTCCATTAGAACCATTTAAAACCATTACAAATCCGTTGATGGTTTCTATTGTTGTTTTTCAGCAGGGTTGATTGGTGCATCTGCCATTGTTATTGGGAGGAAGACTACTCTGGTGTATTTTTGACCAGTGCGGATTGAGTCACATGTTCTATGACAGAAATGGATTTTCAGACGCTGTCATATCAAACATTAGAGTTCTCTGCAGTGATGTAATTAAGGCAACACGCTAATACAGCATTACACACGTGCACTTCAGAGGTGGTCTGATCCTTCAGGTTGAGCCAGCGTGTGTGATGGAAACGCTAGGTCCTCGGCTACGTCCGAGTCTGAACCAGTGTAAATATACAGATTAGTGCGGGCTGTGGGCTTGTAATCACAGTGAGCGCCACTCTGTCAATAAACAATGTGCCAAGCGGAGGGGCGGCCCGACATCCGATCTGTTTTTACCTGAAGAGCCTGGGCTTTGATGTAGGCGGGGGTGCCGAGCGTGTGAGTGTGTGCAGAAACAAGTGGGTGGAGTCTATACCATTGTATTTTGTGTGTGTGTGTGTGTTTGAGTGAGTGCGATAGAGAGATGTTTATTTGTGCACCCCTCATCGTAGCCATACTGGGTTACAACTCACCAGTCTCCGGATGCCGCCGTACTGCCGCACGGTCCTGCGCGCTCGCCTGAACATGGCCACGTTGGCGACGGTCTCGGCTGCCAAGCTCTTCAGCTCTTTATCAGGAGAGTCCAGGATGGACACCATGGTCTGCAGTCCCCCTAAATCAGCGATGGCTCGTCGGATCGGAGAGCTGCGACTGATTTCCTTCAGGATCTTCAGAGAACCGACCTGAGACATGAGAAAGAGGACACTGGGCATAACGAGTGATCGTTACAAGTAAACGCTAGGATACGTTTTTGTCATGTAAAAACTCACTTTAGACTTCAGCTCGTCTGTGTCCAGCAGGTTGATGAGGACCTCCAGCCCCCCCACGTCTCTGATGGCCAGCTGACACGCCTCCTGAGCCAGGTTACAGTCTCGCATCGAACACAGAGCAATCACTGTGGCTGTCTGATTACCTCCCTGTACACACACACACACAAATAAAACATAAGTAATAAATATTAAATAATTTAAAATAAACAAAGAAAGAAAGAAAATAATACAGAAAAAGACTAAAAGGGTGTGTATGAAAGGACACACGCCCTCACACACACACAGACGCACTCACACACGGGCTCAATCATGCCTGTGTTTGGGTGTGTATGAGGACGTGTGTGTGTGTGTGTGTGTGTGTGTGTGTGTGTGTAATGAACATGTGGTGACTGAAAATCATGAACATTTGCTGTAATAAACCCACAGTCAGGGTTTTCTGGGGCCTGAGACAGTGTCTCTGACTCTCACTTTAGCCGGGTGTCTGGTGCAGGAGGAAAGTGGACAGATGTGCAGAGCTGGAACATCTGCACATTTCACACGAGCAGCTCTCAGTCAGGCCCAAGCTGGATACAGTAGGTCCAGCACAAGTGTTTACTAAGCTCCAGGAACATCAGCAACATTAGTGGAGCTTTGAAATGTAACCCTGCACTCCTCTAATCCACTGCTGAGTCACCAATCTCTCTCTCTCTCTCTCTCTCTCTCTACTCTAATGATAGACAGATAAAGCAGAGCATGGAAGATCCACACTACAGGAGGGAAGCCCAAACTAAACTCCAGAGTGAAATGCAGAGTTATTTGGCCCTAAACAGACAGTACAGCGTGGCAGATTATCTGAGCACGGTGACTGATCCAACACTGAGAAACACACTGATGAAGTACAGCGAGCACGGCTTGGCCACGGAGACAGCCGACACAGACGGTCCTGCTGCCCCGAGAGACGCCACTGTGCCAACAGTGCACACTCAATAAAATAGAGACAGAGCTGCACTTCCTCTCCGAATTCACTAAATATAACCACATTCCAACTGAATTCTTCACCAAAATGAACAAAATCATCCCCAACTTTAGCTGCCTCTCAGACCCCGACAAACTGCCCCCAGTGCCTGGTGAGGTTGGAGAATACATGGTGAGGGATCTGAGACCGACTGGCACCCTGTCCAGGGTGTACCCCGCCTTGTGCCCGATGCTCCCTGGGATAGGCTCCATGTTTCCCCGTGACCCTAAAAAGGAGTAAGCGGCAGAAGATGGATGGATGGATGGATGGATGGATGGATGGATCTGAGAGCGTTCCTCCATACAGAATCTCTCCAGATCCTTCACATTTGGAGGTCCACGCTGGTGGACTCTCCTCTTCAGTTCACCCCACAGGTTTTCTATGGGGTTCAGGTCAGGGGACTGGGATGGTCATGGCAGGATCTTGATTTTGTGGTCAGTAAACCATTTCTGTGTTGATTTTGATGCATGTTTTGGATCATTGTCCTGCTGGAAGATCCAACCACGGCCCATTTGAAGCTTTCTGGCAGAGGCAGTCAGGTTTTCATTTAATATCTGTTGATATTTGATAGAGTCCATGATGCCATGTATCCTAACACAATATCCAGGTCCTCTGGCAGAAAAACAGCCCCAAAACATTAAAGATCCACGACCATATTTAACCGTGGGCATGAGGTACTTTTCCATATGGCTACCTCTCTGTGTGCTCCAAAACCACCTCTGGTGTTTATTACCAAAAAGCTCTATTCTGGTTTCATCTGACCGTAGAACCCGATCCCATTTGAAGTTCCAGTAGTGTCGGCAAACTGAAGACGCTCAAGTTTGTTTTTGGATGAGAGTAGAGGCTTTTTTCTTGAAACCCTTCCAAACAACTTGTGGTGATGTAGGTGACTTCGGATTGTGGTTTTGGAGACTTTCTGACCCCAAGACACAACTAACTTCTGCAGTTCTCCAACTGTGATCTTTGGAGATTTTTATCCACTCGAACCGTCCTCTTCACAGTGTGTTGAGACGATATAGACACACGTCCAATTCCAGGTCGATTCATGACATTTCCAGTTGACTGGAACTTCTTAATTATTGTCCTGATGGTGGAAATGGGCATTTTCAATGCTTGTGCTATTTTCTTATAGCCACGCCCCATTGTGTGAAGCTCAACAACCTTTTGCCGCACATCACAGCTATATTCCTCGCTCTTACCCATTGTTATGAATGACTAAGGGAATTTGGCCTGTGTGTTACCTCATTTCTACCCCTGTGAAACAGGAAGTCATAGTTGAACAATTTCCTGTTCCTAGTCGCCCAGGTGCACTAAAAAATGTCAAATATCAGTTGGAATACACTTCAAATATATTTTTGTCTCATGAATTCAAATGGATGCCAATAATTGTAGCACACCTATATACAACAATTTTTTTTTATAAACCTGCGTTGCATTTGCGATTGTTTGATGTCCATGAGAGCAGAGTATTTTTTGTGAATTTTTTGTACAAAAGGTCAACAGCAATACAGTGGAGACAGAGCTGCTCTTTCTAAGTGAATGTAACACGTTCAAACACTTGTGTGAAATATATATTTTTTAAATTTCAAGTCACACACCCTCAGTTCTCCCTTCTGACCAACACTGACACACTGCCCATTCTGTTAGGGGACATGAAGGAGAGCGGTGCTTTAGTACGCATCTGCCTGCCACAACCTGAGGGACAGTGAGTAACACACCCAAACACACACACTCACTCACTCTCACACACACACACTCTCACACATTCTCTCACACACTCTCTCACACGCACGCACTCTCACACTCACTCACTCTCTCTCACACACTCTCTCACTCGCGCACACACTCTCTCGCACACACACTCTCACACGCACACACAGCCCTGTTTGCCTTCTGGTTTTTTTTATTGACTTCTTTAAGATAAAACTTCTTTAAGCCAATATTTGCTTGGTTTCTATTCTCTCATCTCCATGTTTCTATATGGACACTAATATAATATGTTTATTCGGATTCTGATGATATATTTATACAAAGACTAAACTAATATGTATGTATGAGATACAGAGAGACGGAGAGAGACAGTGAGACAGACAGACAGAGAGAGAGAGAGAGAGAGAGAGAGAGAGAGAGACAGGGCACATGTGTTGCCCATATTACGATCCTGGACTAAATGTGAACCAGTAGCAGCAGTGAATCCGCTGTGCCATTCTCTCCTTCTTCAAAGCATTCGGCGGGTTCGCATTGCAAACTTGTAAAAACAGCGCTCGGTTTACAGCCGATACCGCCGGCTTGGAGAAAAGAGGGAAAAAGCGAGGGATCATATGCTTTCGTTTTTGCCTGCTTTGGTCTCAAAGAGCTGTGGACATTCTTTAAAACTAGAACAACATCTGAAGTTCTTTTATATCGCGAGACTCGGACACTACTGCGCTCCCAAACACACATGTTCCAGAGATGTGATCCACAGCCCGTCTCTGTCCCACACATACACACACACACACACACACACACACACACTCACAAACCTGTGAACATGACTGTCTTCCTAAAGCTACCTCACAGCATGTGCAGTGTGCTTTACTACACTTCTCATAAGGAAAAACACACACAGATGTGTTAAGCTGGTCTCAATACACTCTTTCAGTCCAGAACTGTCAGTCTTATCTTCTAGGCATTAAAAAGCTCAGTTTGAAGTATTTATGTCAAGTGCCATTCATTTTAAATGCTATTTGCTGGTGAAGCCTCTGAGGAGAGACGGAAAGAAATAAAGAGAAAGGAAAAGAGAGAAAGCGTGTTAAGGATTGGGCAGTAAGATATTTGATATTTTCTTGGCTGTAAAAGAGACACCAGAGGACGAACTGCCTCCAAATTTTCTCACAATTGGCTCAAACTTTCAAAATTTGTCTTAGAATCGCATCAAAGTTGTCTTAACATCATCTCAAAATGTTCTCAAAATCATCAACATGGCCTCAAAATCTTCAACATGGCCTCAAAATCTTCTCAAAATCGCGAACATGGCCTCAAATTCTTCTCAAAACCATCAACATGATCTCAAATTCTTCTCAAAATCAACAACATGGTCTCAAAATCCTCTCAAAATCGTCAACATGGTCTCAAATTCTTCTCAAAATCAACAACATGGTCTCAAAATCCTCTCAAAATCATCAACATGGTCTCAAATTCTTCTCAAAATCAACAACATGGTCTCAAAATCATCAACATGGACTCAAATCCTTTTCAAAATCATCAACATGGTCTCAGAATCATGAACATGGCCTCAAAATTGTCAACATGGTCTCAGAATAGAGAGAGAGCGAAGGGGGGGGGGGGATCAGCCATGGTGTGTATAAAGAGGGAGATCAATCAGACTGATGACTCTATTCCATCTATCTTTATTCTATAATTGTGACTGAAACAGACAAATACTGAAACAGTCAGAGGGTAAAGGAGAAAAAAGAAAGACAAAAGGAACATGACAGACAGAGTTAAAGAGTCGAAAGGAGAAAAAGAAACAAGAGAAAGCTGCTCTTGGCATTTAAAGCGAGCTCACGGTGGCAGAGCACTCACATTAAAGCTACCTCATGAAGGTGATTTAGAGAAGAGCTCATATTATTTATTCTCAATTATACAGCTTCCAACTCTCCTGTGTGAGATAAAGACTCATGTATAAACAGAGAGAGAGAGCGAGAAAGAAAGAAAGAAAGAGAGAGAGAGAGAGAGAGAGAGATAAAACCAGAGAGACAGAACCAGAGACAGATAGAGAAATCGAGAGAGGTATCACATTTAATGGAAGACATTAACCTGATCTAAATCAGCAGCATCCATGTGGTTTTACTAGCATCTCTCTCCCTCTTTCTCTCTCTCTCTCTCTCTCTCTCTCTCTCTCTCTCTCTCTCACACACACACATACATACAGAAAAAAGTTTAACTATTGGGGTTCCAATAGCCACTCAAACACATCTCAGGTCAGTCAGTGTGCCAGGAAGACTTTACTCTAAAGCTCTACTTTTCACATAATGTGCTCGATTATTTCTCTGCCTAATCCCCTCTTTATGAGCAGATTATAAACACAGGTGTATTTATATTGAGATCATATGGCAATTTAATCACACACAGGCTGATTAAACACTCCATTCAACTAATTATGTGACTTCTGATTGGAACTGTTTATACCAGAATTAATATAGGGGTCCAGTTACACAAAATTCCTTACCTACAGAGGTCCGGATAAGTGACTGACATTCAAAGTCTCCTCAAAGTTCTCAGAATAATCTCAAAATCTAGTGAAACTACATCATAGAGTCCATATAATCTCAACAGCCTCAAATAAGCTCAAAATTGGCTCCCAATTGCCACAAAATCACCGCACAATGTACTCAATAAACTCAGAATCAAAAAAATCTCAAACCCATTTCAAACTCTTACAAAAATCACTTCAACATAGTTTCAAAATGGACTCAAAATCATCACAAAACAGTCTCAAAACCACCTTAAAGGTCTCAAAACCACCTCAAAGGTCTCAAAATCACCTCAAACTCATCTCAAGGTTTTCAAAATCACCTCAAAGGTCTCAAAATCACCTCAAACTCATCAAGATTCTCAAAATCATCTCAAATGTCTCAAACTCACCTCAAGATTGTCAAATCACCTCAAACTCACCTCAAACATCTCAAAATCACCTCAAACATCTCAAAATCACCTCAAACTCACTTCAAAGGTCTCAAACTCACCTCAAACTTGTCTCAAGATTGTCAAAATCACCTCAAATGTCTCAAACTCACCTCAAACTCACCTCAAGATTGTCAAATCACCTCAAACTCACCTCAAACATCTCAAAATCGCCTCAAATTCATCTCAAGATTGTCAAAATCACCTCAAATGTCTCAAAATCACCTCAAACTCACCTCAAGGTTGTCAAATCACCTCAAACTCACCTCAAACATCTCAAACTCACCTCAAAGGTCTCAAAATCACCTCAAACTCGTCTCAAGATTGTCAAAATCACCTCAAACTCGGCTCAAGGTTCTCAAAATTACCTCAAAATCTAGTGAGACTACAATGTCAATATCATCTCAACAGCCTCAAAATCACCTCACAATCTTCTCAACAGTCTCAAAATATTTTCAAATATGCTCAGAATGACCCCAAAGCCATCTCAAAATCAAAATAATCTCAACAGCCACGTTAAATATTCACCTCAAAATTTTCTCACGATTGCCACAAAAACCACCCCACAATCTTCTGAATAGGCTCCGAATCACCTCAAATTCTCAAAACCATGCCAAATTTGCCTCATCCTAGTTTCAAATTTGACTCAAACTCATCACAAAACAGTTTCAAAATCACCTCAAACTCATCTCAAAGGTGTCGAAATCACCTCAAAATCTAGTGAGACTACAAACTCGTCTCAAAATCACCTCAAAATATTCTCACTATGCTCAGAATGACCTCGAAAAAACCTCAAAATCAAAATCATCTCAAACTCACTTCAAACTCTTGTCAAAATTGCCTCAAAATCTTTCCAACAGAATCCTAAATCTTAACCGTCTCAACTTCTTCTCGACATTACAAAAATGGTCTCAATGGTCTTAATCTCACCTGAAAACTAAAACCGTTTAAAAATGGCTTCAGAATCATCTCACCTGTAAACCGCTTTGAACTCGTCTCAAAATCACCTCTACAGCGTCTTGTCAAAATTGCCTCAACATCTTCGCAAAAATCCGCTCAAAACAAATACCTGACATAAACGCATGTGTTTGGAAATAACAGCGGATCTGCTACAGAAGCCTCACTGAAAACTTCATTTGTATTTTATCTTTAATTAATTAAATTTTTTTTTTTTTTTATACACGGCTCGGTCCTCTGAAATACTTTTTGGCACTGTGGGTTGATGCCAACTTTTTCTATACATTTCCCCTGACCCTCATGGAGTATTTTGTGTTGATTCATCACATATAACCCCATTTCAGCTCCAGGACTAAAAGAAGTAACTACAAAATGTGTAAAAGTTCAAAGGGGAGTGAAGCCACTGCATCCTGCAGTACTCGGTCTGACCAGTAGAGGGGGTTAAAATGCATGACAGAGCTCACAGGTAAGCTCAGAGCCTGGCAGAATCCCTCATTAATCTTTAGCGCTGTCATTTTTCACCCTCACAAGCTGAAGATTTCAATCGTAATCCTAACTTCTGTACTTTACTTTACAACAATCTCAGACTGAGATATCCACAGACGCAAAACTGTTCCCCTTTCTGCTTCACGAGAAGCGAAACCGAGCCGTGCGTCTTCGCTGCAACGAGATACGTGCTAATTAAAGCTTCGTTTCCTGAGCAAACACGCCGATTGCACCGAGCTGTCAGTTTAAATGGGTCACCAATAAAAATCTCTAATCACCCTGGCAGAAATCCTGCATTCTTTTACGTCACATGAGCATTTAGGCCGCGGATGATTAGCGGCTTTAGAGGCGATTAACGAGGACCGTGGGGGGAAATTTCTGGCAGCGGTAGAAGTGTGAGAAACATTTTTGTATGAAACGCTGTTTGGTTGCCATCTAATCTCCGATCCGAGCTAATGAGGCAGTCGAGCTGGAACTAACAAAACAAATACACTGCGGTTTCCTCCACTGTATGTACACACGTGTGGTTCTGGAGCTGCGTGTGAACGTGTGTGTTTACATTTAAAACCTTGCTCTGTGAGCCACCGGTACAACAAACGCACGTTGTGTAGTGTGTTATGTTTCTGCGGGATTTTCGAAAAATTTAAGGCTAATGTAGTGCGGTGAAAATATCAGCGTGAACACGATGCAGTCGGTGAAACGAACGAGCTTCTTTACACGTGAACGGTCGCTTCTACTAAATACTAAACACGCAGAACAGATGATTTATGTAACACTCCACGAAGCGTGTAATCTCCTTAAAAAGGAGAGAGAGAGAGAGAGAGAGAGGGAATGAGAAAAATAAACGACGTTTAGCTTGGCGAAGTTGTGTTTCGGCTTCTGATGGCGGGGACGTTATAATTACGCTACTGGATGAACGTCATAAATAAAGAACTCTTGGACTTCCAGACAGATAGGCCGCTTTATAAACACTGCAGTGTAACCAGCGCGTCATTTTAAACGGATCAGACTCCACATTTTTACCCAAATAAGCCTTTGCATATGCTTATCTGAGACTAACCACAGCGCTCATTAAACCCACATGATAAATGGCACATTTTGGGTCATTTACATTCATTACACGGAGGTTCTGCTCGGCTAAAAATATCTACGACTAAACTAAACTCTGCCTGGCTGTTTTCTTTCCGATGATTCAGTGCTCGTTGTACTGGAGATGATCCTGTTAAAGATCACCGACTTCAAACACACACACACACACACACACACACACACACACACACACACACAGGATGTTCGTATGGTGCTTAAAACAACACCTCTGCTTTGCTTTATCTACACCATGGCTTTATCTGGCCATTATAGGAGGCTAGGAAACAATTAGGAGATTATACGTCCATAAATTCTTCCCCTGTGTCTGACACTCATCCATTTCAGTTTGGCCCAAACTCCTGCAAAAACAACCTTAGGGTTTATTTGATGAGGTCTGATATGTAGAAAAGCCTGGCGTGACATCGTGCGCTTGGAGAAAGGGTATCTTTGGCCTGGCGTGAACAGACGTGATGCAGACGAGAGATCGGACACACACACACACACACACACACACACACGCTGCCGATTAGATATACGACATTCCTCACACTCATCATCTGAGCTTATAGAGAAGTTTACATGGTGGACACAAAACAAAACGGAGTCAAGCACGGTTTGTGGATTTCAACGTTCAAAGACACCGGGATGTATACACGGTGCCAAACGATTTGGTTTATAGTTACATCTTAATGTTGTAGACCGTCCCATGGCTGGAAACGCCTCTGTCCTGAAATTGTCAGAAAACCTCAAGTTACAGCTTTACCTCTGACTGTTACAAAGAGCCGACACTGGAGACTCCTTCCATAAATATTATATAAACACTTTTCTCCTCACAGAAAACGGAACGATTTCTTAAAATCTGTTTTTGTGGAGCGTCCGTTTAAATGAGCTGTTACTATAAAAACGATAACGTATTAACCCTCTTCGGCATGAATTATTATATTTACATTTTTTTTTTAAAATGTTTTTTATGGATATTTATTGCTTGAATTAGTTCAAGTAATGAAAATATATTTGAAAGAATGTGAAAAATGTGCAGCTGGTAAATTGTTGCCGTATGGCAACAAAGTACAATGGTGGAAAGTATCATGTAGTCAAATACAACACTAAATATATTATAATTAGGGCTGCACGATTATGGCCAAAATGATAATCCTGATTATTTTGATCAATATTGAGATCTCGATTATTTATCACGATTATTCATTGGTTTTAGGGAGAACGTATTTTTATTGCACTTTCACATTGAAATGAACAGACCGCTGCGTTCACCTCCATGTTGTGCTACATTCCTGCTCATGTTCAAATCTTTGCATCAAATTAGACTGAACCTTAAAGTGCATCATCTCGTAGAAGCAAAACATAAATAAAATTGTACCCAAAATATAGGATGAGTAAAAATAAAAATGCCATCAACCAAATGAAAATATGCATCAAATATAACAATATGCAACCAATTTGTTTACAGGAGGAGAGACGCAAGACAGTTTCTTTTAGGAGCACTTGTGCACCTAATTACAAAAATTTAGGAGCTTTTTTTTTTATATAATTTTTTATTTATTTATTTATTTTTAGAGATGGTATCATTAATGTGCCACAATATAACAAACAAGTGGACAGGAGAAAACTTGACCTGGACAATTATGACAGAATTTAGGAACATAGTGTGAGCCATGACACATTCATTTACCTTCTGATAAACTAAATTTCATATTTTCAGTTCATTTTACAGACTGTATGCAAAAAAAAAAAATTTAAAAAAAATACACCGTTAATCTGTTCCACCTTGTAAACAAATACAATAAACCTTAATGTTCAGTGTTGGGAGCGGAAAAACCAGGGGGAACTAAATGAACTAATCTATAGTTTAAACTAACTAAATCTATCAAGGAACAGAACATTAACAACGTATCTAACTATACTATCTCTACTATAATACTCGGCGAGGTGTACAGGGACGCGAGCGCTATATATCCCCAATATAATCAGCCCTATAGAACCCAATAGAACCATTTTTTGCACTCTTCAATGCACTTTTTAATGCACTTTTTTATTGTAGGCTTCAGAGTGTTCCATTCTTTCAGCAGTCAGTCATAGGCCTAACATCGGCTATTCAAGGGGCTCAAAGATGACCACATCAAAATATTTTTATTTCACTCATTTATTTATTTAAAGTTATATTGTGCCTTGTTGGTAGCCTGTGCCTGCTGGAATGAAAAAATGTTCAGTGTTAAATAAATATTTTGAAATTGTAGTTTTTGTAATTGATTTTTTTCTTTGAAAAGCAAGACAAAATAGTAAAAAGCACATTTTGACTATTTAATTTATGCAATGGTGAAAAAAATGGCAAAATAAATGGAAAAAACGTGTTCGGCCTTCGGCCAAGTTTTTCATTTTTTCGGCCAAGAATTTTCATTTCGGTGCATACCTATCTTTTAGAGGGATTAAATCAAAACATGGAAACTGGAGCTGACTTTTCAGGTGATATCTGGCAACCTTAAGTTTAAACGACGTGACTATGCTATGTATTAGAGTTAGTGAAGAGCGTGAAGGAGAGCAGCAGCGTACTCCTTCTGAACAGTTGCTAATCTTGATTATTAAATAATTCCTCACCAATCATAAAGAAGTTGGAATTAAACCCACCTTGTAGCATTAGCATTATTATTAAATTTACTCCGCCCGACGCCGCTGTGTCTACACGAGCAGGTGAAAATTCAGGACATTTTGCGGGATCAAAAAAAGATGGCGGTTGTGAGATTGGAAAGTTGAAGCAGATGATGTACAGAGTTACTCTCCATCATAATGGCTTCTCTGCAGTATTTCCACACTTGTTCGGTTGACTGAGGACATGAAAAGCAGTGTGAAAGTAACTGTTGCATGGTGTAGATGCATTTTCGAGTTGTAGTTTTTAACCCGGTTGTATTATACAACTCTGAACAGGTCATTCGCACCGGTGCGAATAAATATTTGTTTACAGTCACAAATGCGAGTGAAATGGTCGCACTGTAGAGCCCTGAGTTTATCTGCAAAGTTTTTTCCCGTTTGGCGTGATGACGTTTAATGTCCCCGACAACCTCTGTAGTGCCATTTAGCATCGTGCTAGTGTCATGATTTCTCCTCGCGCAAAGCGCTGGAGCTCGCAGAGAAACTGGCAGCTCGAGCGCTAAAATGCAAACATCTTTTTCCGGGTTTTGGCATTACAGAATGACGTCATCCCTACGCTGCTCTATATGATTGGCTCCAAATTTAGGAAGCGCTTGATTTGATCCGCAGCGGAGTTTTCTATAAGTGGAGGACGCACTTTAAACGTTAATATCGCAGTCGATTATGTCCATTTAATCGTGGGCAGTCAAAATCGTAATCGCGATCGATATCTGATTAATTGTGCAGCCCTAATATATATATATATATATATATATATATATATATATATATATATATATATATATATATATATACACCCACACACACACACACACATTATAATAAATATGAAATTGTGTAGCTGGTAAATTGTTGCCGAATGGCAACAAAGTACAATGGGGGAAAGTATCATGTAGTCAAATACAACACAAAATATATTATAATATGTAATAACACAACTATAAGTTGCAGAGGTTTTTTTTGCTATCTACTAAGCATGTAAAAGTTATATCTTCCAGAAAGAAATTCCAGTTGTAAAAAGTATGTAGATGGATTTATTTGCTTAAAATACATACAAAAATTACATCCAAACATGTTTTGCGTGAAATATCTTTTTAATTCCTTCTCTCGAATTCTTAATTCTTCCTACAATTTAGAAAAAAGGTGCGATTGCAAAACGACGACATTTTTTCTTATTTTGAAAGCGGAAAAAAGGAAATATACTATTAGAGAAGCCGAGTGTCTTTGTTTTTTTTTGCTGTGTGGTCCTGTTTCAATTCACGGACGCACGTACCACAGTTCCAGTTTCACATGTTGTTGCCATATGGCAACAATTACATTTTACCATGTCAGACAATACTCAAAATATATCGACTTCTTTAAATGACAAAATAATTAAATAAATCTTAACCTCTCAGCTCGTGTTTCATTTTTTAAATTTTTTTTTTCCCTTCAAGTAGTTTGGCCTAAATATTGAAAAATGAATCACATCTTGACAGCCCTCTGATGATGACCTTCACCATGCCACGTGACTGCAGAAAAGGAAGTGTAAACAGCACTTCCTGGTCATGTGACATGCCATTTTTTTTTTATGATGTCAAAGTTAAAGCCTCCTTTTTCCAGTTACACGAGAAAATCATAGTTTTGTATGACTTCCGATGAAAAAATTAGAGATAAATAAATGGTCACCATTAACTGCTGTCATGGAAAATTACGGACCAATCAGAATGGAGCACTCAAATACGCTGTGGTGTAAAGTACGTTAAAAAATGAGGAGCAGTGATGTGGGTAGAGACAGTACAGAAGACATGTCTGTATGAGAACAGAAAGCTGAGCGATTTTGTTTTTTTTTTTTTTTACTGTATATCTGTACACACTATACAGTACACGCTGGTCTTAAAAAGCAGGCATGTCGAGGTCATTCTCAGCACCTCAGCACCTCAGCACGGACATAAATCCCGATTCTCAGCACGTTAGACACTGCGCGGTGTAATGAAACATGGCTGCTCCGCCGTGCTCCGGCTCTCTGTAAGACTCTCTGTAATACTTTGCACCTGTGTCTTGTTAGCTTCACCCGAGTCTTGTTTGTAATTAGGCTGTGTGTATATATAGTTCCCGTGGGTTTCTCCGTTTCTTTGTGAGGTCTTGTTGGTGTTAGTGCTTTGCCCTTTGCCTGCATGCCACACTAAATCCTCCGTCTTTGTTCTCTGTGTTTTTTTTAGCAGATGCCTTGTTTGAAATTTTAAGGGTTGTTTTTTTTTTTTTTTAAAGAAATGCCATGGAGTTCCTTCACTTCATTGTAGTTGTGTTTATGGTATTGTGTTTCCAGCGCTTTTACCGGATTTCAGTTTAGCATCACATCAGGCCGGGTCGTTCTCTGGTCGCTTTATTGGATCTATTGCAGAGTTTACACGAGCAAGAGAAAGGCGATCGGTTGTGATTTTAGAAACAGTGACAATTTCTGAGAATGGGATATGATGCGGTAAAGTGACGGATCTAAACAGACAGATGGACTCCAGTGAATTCTTCCAACCAACCGGACAGTTCTCTGAGAACCAGACAGACCACGCCCACAACAGACAAACAACAAGTGACATACGAAATTGTTGTGTAACTACAGTATCTTCAATACTCCCTTCCTGACTTCAATATGTCAATACGTGCAATCAAATCACGTTTCTCAAACCGTTTCATGGGTGTGTTACTTTACTGGGGTAGTGTGTGTGTGTGTGCATGCATATATACCTTTAGGTACTTGACTAGTTTCTGAATGTGCCAGTACTCAGAGGGAACGTCAGTGTGGCTCTCCCCTCGTCTTTCAGTCTGCTCTTCATCATCCTCGCTCTCAGAGGAGCTCTCACTAAAGCCTTCAGCTCCTGTTCCTCCACCTGGACTCCTGTTACTCACACACACACACACACACACACACACACACACAGTGAAGAATGCACAAGAAACTCTCAGAGTTTCTGAGCTGTACGTCTTACACAATGTGGAACACACTCGCGTATGATCATTCAAGGTGTTAGTTATAGCCGCAGAAGTGTATGTGTGTGTGTGTGTGTGTGTGTGTGTGTGTGTGTTATTAGTACAGTAGGATGTGTTCTCCTCCGCACACAGCTGAGATTATTCAGTGTAGATAAACAGAGTCTTTGTTTTAGTTTAATGAACTGAAGAGAGTCTGCAGCAGCAATGTGTCTAATATTACACACAGACAGACAGGGTGCCAATAATTATGAATTCCACTAAATATGCTGAATAAATAGACAGGCAGGTCAGGAAAGAGGGACAAACAGACAGACAGAGAAAGAAAGATAGAAAAAAGGTAATCAGACACACGCATGCACACACACACACACACACACACACACACACACTAGGTGCTTCACTTACAGTTTGGGAAACGAGGCACAGCCTGTGACTGGAGATCCAGAATAATTCGTTTTCTTCCTGCTCTCTGATTTGGGAGACGTTTTCCAACTTTCTGTGACTCTCTCACTACAGAAAGATTTGAAACGTAAACAAAGGAATAAACCATACTGAGTGTCTATGTATTCATTTTACACTGTGGTTTATTTAATGATTAAACTAAGTTCTGTGTTAACAACCCCTCAGTACCGTTAACATCCTGTCAGTACCGTTAATAACCCCCTCAGTACCGTTCACAAGCCCTCAGTACCGTTCACAATCATTCAGTACCGTTAACAACCCCTCAGTACCGTTAACAACCCGTCAGTACCGCTAACAACCCCTCAGTACAGTTAACAACCCGTCAGTACCGTTAATAACCCCCTCAGTACCGTTCACAAGCCTTCAGTACCGTTAACAACCATTCAGTACCGTTAACAACCTGTCAGTACTGCTAACAACCCCTCAGTACCGTTAACATCCTGTCAGTACCGTTAATAACCCCCTCAGTACCGTTCACAACCCCTCAGTACCGTTAACAAGCCCTCAGTACCGTTAATAACCCCCTCAGTACCGTTCACAAGCCCTCAGTACCGTTCACAAGCCCTCAGTACCGTTAACAACCCCTCAGTACCGCTAACAACCCCTCAGTACTGCTAACAACCCCTCAGTACCGTTAACAAGCCCTCAGTACTGTTAACAAGCCCTCAGTACCGTTAACAACCATTCAGTACCGTTAACAAGCCCTCAGTACTGTTAACAA
>NC_071267.1:26618838-26621338 GCF_023375685.1 Ictalurus furcatus | reverse complement strand
TTCCCTTCACTGGCATCGTAAACAATGATGAACACTTGGAGAGCGTTTTTACACACTCACTCACTCACTCACTCTCTCACACGCACACACACACTCACACACACACACACACACACACTCTCTCTCTCTCTCTCTCTCTCTCTCTCATACACACACACACACTCTCACTCACTCTGTCTCTCTCTCACACACACAAACACACTCACTCACTCTCTCATACACACACACACACACACAAACACTCTCACTCACTCTCTCACACACACACACACACACACACAAACACTCTCACTCACTCTCTCATACACACACACACAAACACTCTCACTCACTCTCTCTCTCATACACACACACACTCACTCATTCTCGCCCTCTCTCTCTCACACACACAAACACACTCACTCTCGCCCTCTCTCTCTCACATACACACACACTCTCACTCACTCTGTCTCTCTCTCACACACACAAACACACTCTCTCTCGCCCTCTCTCTCTCACACACACAAACATTCTCACTCTCTCTCATACACACACGAACCCTCTCTCTCTCATACACACACAAACACTCCATCTCCCTCCGTTTCTCTCTCTCGCACTCTCATACACACAAACACTCACTCGCTCTCTATGTGTGTCTCTCTCTCACTCACTCACACACACAAACACACTCTCTCTCTCTCTGTGTGTGTGTGTCTCTCTCTCACTCACTCTCATACACATACACACACACACAAACACACTCTCTCTCTCTCTGTGTGTGTCTCTCTCTCACTCACTCTCTCACACACACACACAAACACACACACAAACACTCTCTCTCTCTCTCTCTCTCTCTCTCGCACTCCCTCTGCGTGCGTGTGTGTGTGTGTGTGTGTGTCCCTCTCACTCACCCTCATACACACACAAACACACACAAGCACGCGTCCCACTGCCTGGCATTCTCACCTCAGACAATAATAAAGTCTGTCTATTCATTGGCACTCGTAATCCAAAGCCAAAGCTGCTACCACATACCCGGTCTTATTGCCATGTTTTCAGTCTCAGTCACAAACAGCAGCAACACAAGCAGCAAATGTGCAACTCTATATTTACACGCCATATCAGGCAGACAAGAAGCCCATTCATTCTGCTGCTATAACAATAATAACAGCCTTCTGAAGTTTCCAGTGGTGTGTGACAACCACAACAAGCCGACCTGACACGTCCAAACGCTCGCTGCTTTCGACAACTCGTTTGCTGTCGAGATTATAAAGCTTCTGTTACTCTGTTCCTGGTCTCACGCACTCGCTCTCTCTCTCTCTCTCTCTCTCTCTCTCTCTCTCTCTCGCAGCCATGCTATCAGTCTATCGGTTCCTCAGAGCCAAGAGGGATTCGAGGTGAGCGCAGCTACTGAGAAAACGCTCCTTCAAACTCACTAAATAAATCTGCTGGACGCCAAGGTGGTTTTACTTGGAGAACTCTATCGCTTCTGTAATCCTGGGATAAAATTAAACGTGGCTCAGTCGCCGGATTAGTTCAGAAACGCTAGTGGTGGAGGGGGGGAAAAAAGAAAAAGAAAGAAAGAAAAAAAACATTCCAGGCTTTCTATTCTCCTTATGTATCATGTGAGCAACATATGTTAGGAGTATATAAGAACCGTCAGTTCTAATGGAAATCAGATACTACGTATACATTTAATGCACAAAAAAAGCAATTGTGGTCTAATCTAACTACAACACAGGCTCGGTGAAATTCAGAAGTGACATTTTGTGGGATTTTGTTAATCAGATGAAGTCTAATAGCTGATTTTGAAGCTCACGGGAATCAGTGAAACTGGGCATTTTTCACGCTCGTGTGTTTAAAGGTACAGTATATTAAGTTGTTATTTATTATGATATCCATAAGTGAACATCCATCTGTCTCTTCACGTAGTGATGGAGGACAAAACTTCACACTTTGTATTTGCTCAAAGACAATAATAGAGTGTCTGGAAATTGGGAGCAGTTTGAAAATATATATAGTGAGGTCCAAAAAGTCCGACATCACCTGGGATAGTCTGGGATTAAAAAAAAGAAAACAGGAAATAAACACACAGTACAGATTTCAAATGATCATCTTATTTATCGAAGCAAAAAAAGTTATCCAATACCAACTGGGCCTGTGTGAAAATGTATTCGCCCCCGTAGCTACTCAGCCGGACTAGACACAACCAGGCCTGATTACTGCAAACCCTGTTCAATCACATCTACACTTCAATAGAACTTTTTCAGCAGCAGGAAGTTGGGTAAAAGGTCTTACTCAGTAACACACTACGCCAAAGTTGAAGGAAATTCCAGAAATGATGAGGAAGAAGGTGATTGAAAGACATCAGTCTGGGAAGGGTTACAAAGATATTTCAAAGGCTCTGGGACTCCAAAGAACCGCAGTGAGAGTCGTCATCTCCAAATGGAAAAACTCAGCACAGTAGTGAACCTTCCCAGAAGTGTCCGACCTTCCAAAATTCCTCCAAGAGCACAGCGAC
>NC_071267.1:26593838-26608838 GCF_023375685.1 Ictalurus furcatus | reverse complement strand
AATCTAACTAAAGCCAGCGATGCAGCGGCGCTTTAATCTTATCCCTGCATCGCATTCTCCGCCGCTAATTCCACGCCGGATTTATCGATCATACGATGTCACCGCAAAACGACACAAAAAAGCTCTCGCTCTTACGTTTTTAAGTGCCTGATATCACTTATGTTTGAAAGTGCTGACACACACACACACACGATATAGCAATAATAATGGCCCTCTGTGACATCAGCAGAGCTCACATCCTCTAACTTTATACAAGGAATAACGAAAATACAGCACATTAGCACCTGACTCACTAAACACACCGCAGTCATTTCACTACAAATATATTTCACGTGTTTCAGGGTGGACTTCTCCTTTAATTCGATTTAAAGTCGCCCCATCCTGCAACTTCTACACTATAACTGGGTCATTAATTTATTGAAATGCATTGCATGGATAATAACAGAGTGCTGGATATTCGTTCATGTCACTTTTACAGATGATTAAACGATAAATAAACTAGTTTTCTATTGTACACAGTGAATATGTCTCATTTGATCCACAAACTTCTGCTTCTACAAGAATAATCAAGCTGTTTAAAAAAAAAAAATGGTACGGTCCGCTGTAGGGGGGAGGTTTTGGAAAGTGCCATTTACAATCGTCCACATTTAAAGAAATACATCTTAATAATTAGTCTTAAATGTGTACAATAAGAGTCTTTTTAAAAACTCAAGCTTTCTCTTTGCTTTCTTTGTAGGGGTTATAAGTTAATTAATTAATTAGGGAAATCAGACCCCCCCAACAAACCCAATTAAATTCGCGCTTCCTGCTTACATACTGTAGGTAATTAACGTATAAATTAATGCGCGACGCCATTGTACACTCGCTAAACAACTGGAATCGTTATCAAGACACTTTTTAATCACCGTTTAGCAAATAAAAATGTATATATATATATTTTTTTTTTACTCTTTTATGACTTACCCAGATTAAAAATAAGCGTTTTATATGCAGCAAAACTTCACAAACTTGCTCTGTCCGCTAGCTTCAGCCGCTCGAGCGGTCTTGGTAACTAAGGTGAAGAGTCCACGCGCACTGGAGTTGCTAGGACACGGCCAAACCACCTACAGCCCAAAGGGTCAAAAAGGTTCCGTTTGAAAAGCGCTACAGAATTAAATCCTGCCCTCAGTAATGAACGGGTTTTTTCCTATACAAGTTGAGATACGTTTCATTATTCCATAGTAAAAAAATAAATATTATAAACAAATATATAGTAAATACGTCATATTTAACTTCTAATGTATGTGGATAGTATAATGTAAGTACAATGGAACACAATACATTACTATTTTTATTTATATAATATAACCTAATGTAATGTTAACAATAACAACATTGAATAGGATGTGGATAATATACAAATCAAATATTTTATTTAATAAAATACTACAATTGTTTGATTATTTAAATTTTAAAAAAGGGTTATTATTATTATTATTATTATTATTATTATTATTATTATTATTATATTTATCCACCCAGTTTCTATACCACTTATCCTTCAGGGTCGCGGGGAACCTGGAGGCACAAGGCGGGGTACACACTGGACGGGGTGCCAATCCATCCATCGCAGGGCAGAAGCATATACACACCCATTCATACACTACGGACACTTTGGACATGCAAATCAACCTACCGTGCATGTGTTTGGACTGGGGGAGGAAACCGGAGTACCCGGAGGAAACCCCCGCAGCACGGGGAGAACATGCAAACATGCGAACGTGAGGCGCTCCTGTACAAACACAATCTTATGGGTACTCCCTGTATATTTGTGTAAATGTATATTTATATGCAAGCTTCATGGACACGGTTGTACCTTCAATCACAACATATTCATAAATCAAATCTAAAACTTCCTCAGCTGCATAAATGAAAGCCTTTCTGTGGTTGCGTTCCCACAGAACCGCACGTTCGAGAGCCTCGATATAAACTTCCTCTCACTGCGCTGTATGGTTTGCTAAACAGAAAAAACTCCACGCTCAGCCAGAGGCTGGTTACATTTCCAAAAACAAGTGAATTTAGTTCAGGACATATAGCAAACGTAACACAATCAGAGAGCCCAGTGCGCTCTGGAGAAGCCGTGTGGTCGAGAAACGCTTCGAAACGGATCTGAGGAAGAGGAACGGTGAGCGAGATTTAAATTTAATTTTACATTTAATTGGTGAAAGTTTCTCGTTTCAGCGCACAGGGCTTTCTTCATTAGGGCAGGAAGTGAAATCAGTTGTTTTGATCATTATATAACTGCTGTGAAGAGAAAATATTTGCGCAGGACCCTGAGAGCACTTAGCAAAAGAAGTCAGTGACGCATTATTTCATCCGGCGGGGGGGGAGGAGATGTTTTATATTCACTTCATCAAAACTGTCCAACAAGATGAAATACAGGTACCAGCAAATCCATCCCAGATAAACGTAGTCCTAGACAAGGCCGTGTAATTAGAGGGAAAGAGCTGTTTTTCCCCTTTCAGATAGAGGAAGAATGAAAATAAGCAGTAGTATAAGGCTTTGATCTGGTCTTCAGCATTTCTGCACTTGGTTTCCTGAGTCATACTGCTCGATTTCAGACCCCAAAGCCACAACGGTGGTTAATGCAGGCGTACAACTAATGATGCAAATGTTCACCGAACAGCATGTCTGTGTGTGTGTGTGTGTGTGCCCAGACTACGAGTGTGATTTACACTCATAGTCCAGACATGTTTTCATTCGACTTCGCAAAACCCCACTCTTTTATCCCCGGCTGAGCGAGCGCTGTGTAAATCAGTCCTGTTGATCTTATTGTATGGCAGCTTTCTGGCCCGAGCCGAGCTGTTTGGAAAGATGGCGGCGTGGAAAAGCGCGCCAGCAAAAGATACCGTCAAAGCCAATAAAACGACTGACTGATGCCGAGGCTGGAGCTCGTCACTCTTCACCCGCCATTCAGCAATTTACAGACAAACGCTCGCTTTTCTTTCCATCCAACGTGCCGTGCATGTAAAGAGGACCGGTCTGGCGTGTTACCCATAGCAATGCACAACACAAAACCTCTATGTATATACAGCTGAGTGCGACGGTTTACACACCTTCATAAGAAAATGTCGTTTGTCTAGCAAATTGACAATGGGTTGGTTTTCCTGGTCATTATGAGAAGCCACAAATATAATCAGTGGAGAAACAAACAAGTTTGCATCTCCCTGTTGTCTTCAGCTGTTTCCCTTTTGGAAATATTTCTACTTCTTGATATATCTGTTATCATTCTGCCAGATGTTATTCACTGCCTTGTTCAATGACACACCAAGGCCGATTTTATATACAAATTGCAAACCGACAATTCGAAAGCCATGGGGGTGCAAACTTTTGCACTCATCTGTATATACGGTAGTAGTATACAGGTGCATCTCAAAAATTAGAATATCACGGGAAAAGTTCATTTTTTCCCCCGTAATTTAATTCAAAAAGTGGAATGTTCATATATTTTAAATTCGTTACACATAAAGTGAAATGTTTCAAGCCTTTGTTTGTTTTAATCTCGATGATTACGACTTACAGCTCACGGACATCTAAAATCCGGTACCTCAAAATATTAGAATGAAGAATTTATAAAGCAGAAATGTCGTCCTGAGAAGACTCTAATCAGTGAATTAACTCCAAACACCTGCGAAGGTTTCCCGAGTCTTTAATCTCTCAGTCTGGTTCAGAACACAAGCACAATCACGGGGAAGATGGAAGTAAACGTTGCGTTTCATTTGGAAATCAAGGTTCCAGAGTCTGGAGGAAGAGTGGAGAGGAACAGAATCCGAGCTGCTTGAAGTCCAGTGTGAAGTTTCCACAGTCAGTGATGATTTGGGTTGCCATGTCATCTGGTGTTGGTCCAGTGTGTTTTCTCAAGTCGAGAGTCGATGCAGCATCTACCAGGAGATTTTAGAGCACTTCATGCTTCCATCTGCTGACGAGCTTTATGGAGACGCTGATTTCCTTCTCCAGCAGGACTCAGCACCTGCCCACAGTGCCAAAACTTCTAGTAACTGGTTTACTGACCTTGGTGTTACTGTGCTCGATCGCCCAGCCGACTCGCCTGACCCGAACCCCATAGGGAATCTACGAGAGACACCAGACCCGACGATACAGACGAGCTGAAGACCGCTATCAAAGCAACCTGGGCTTCCAGAACACCTCAGCAGTGCCTCAGGCGGATCGCCTCCACGCCACGCCGCACTGATGCAGTCATTCCTGCAAGAGGATTAAAACCCCGACCTGAGAAGCACCTGTAGCCTGTAGCATTACACCACTATGACCAACCTGGAATGTGGACACAAATGATTCAGGGAAGGATTATAATTTTTTTTTTACTATGCTTTGAAACTGAATTGTGATGCTACCACCAGCATGTTTCAGAGAAAAAAACATCTCCATTGCCTTTTTCCACTGAAAGTACTGAAAAACTGGTACTGTACGGGTACATTCTTCTTCCTCAGGGTACGAGCAATGAAATGAGTTCAATCAAAATCTACAACAGTGGCGCTTTAGGTCGTTCATAATGCACCTTGAAGAAGTTTTAATGATGCAATACATCCTCTTTTAAATAAGAGTCTCAATGCTTGACCAGGCTAATGGTCAAGCCTAATGACAAAAATTTGTAGTCTCAAAGATGCATTGACGATTGAGAGCGTGACGTATGTGATGCTTCACAGTCCGGACGTCAGGACAGAAAGAAAGAATTAAGAAGTGAGGTGAAAATAAAAAGCAGGAGACCTGCAGGTTTAAGCTCCGAGATCTAGTACACCAGAGTTTCCTCCAAGCATAAAAACAAGCATGCTGCGGTCAGAAGCACCTGCTCTCCTACTCTTCTCCCTCCTCCATCACCGCCTCCCACTCACACTCAACTCAAACAAACGAAGCGTCTGGATTCGGCCGAGGCCCGACCGCTGATTTACTACGCGCCCACTCTGCGTTAAAGCACGGAGGCCGTGATTGCGTCCGCCCGCAGTCGTCTCCAAACAGCCCATTAATGAGGAAGTGAAACAGAGGAGCATGTGGGGAGTGATGATGAGGGGAACGGAGGAGTGCCTGAAGCAGAACCGATGACGATCGATCGTTAGGAACACCTGCGAGGCTCGTCACACACTCGTAAAACGCAGAAACGGAGCGTGTGCGAGAGATAGGGCAGATGAGGAATGTTTAACACAGAGGGAGACATGAGGTCCTGGACATGTCTGTCTTTAATAGGGGACTCGCAGCTGCAGAGGTCTGCATGTTCCTCCATGTTCCTCCACACACACAGAGCTTTTAAAAGACACGCTTATGAGACAGGCAGCGGAAGATTTACTCGCTATGAACAAGATAGTCGAAGACCTCATGATCTCTTTCAGCTGTCTCATGTGTGTCTTCTAATCAGGGGTTAAAATGGGATTTCCAGAGATGGAGAAATGTCTTTGTGATGCATGTTTAAGGTGAAAACATGAGCACGTTCTCAACATTTAAACGTAAATGTGATCAGAAGAAACGTTTAATATTGGGGAACATATAAAAGGTCGGACATGTCACCAAGGATCAAAACAACACAACAAATCCGGTATGCTCAGAAGTTCTGTGGAGTACATGTTTGAAGGCGCTCTTTGGTGGGGAAAAATCTGAATCCAAAAAAAGGGTCATCCAAGGCACACGTTCAATTATTAAAAAGTCTTTATTTAATAGCTATTTCATAGTAGAAATATGAAAATAAAGGTTCGCAGCCCATTAGGTCCATTTATTTTAATAGTTCCACTATGAAATTTCCATTTCAATAAAGCTTTTTAATCATTTCAATTGGAAGTGTGCCTCGGATTACCTGTTTTCAACGTCGCCAGTAATATTTGGTCGTTTAGAAGACCGAGTAAGATTTATGAAACCGTTTCTTCCTAGCGAGACAGAGAAGAACAATCAGTGAGCAAAATATTGAAAAAAAAGTGTCTCTGGTTTTCAGAAAAAAAATAAAAAAATAAAAACCCCCCACACAATGAGTCGTTTGGGAGCTGAAAGAGTCGACTCGTGTTGGTGAGTCGAGTCAAATGATATGACTCACTGATCCCTTTCCTTTCTTCCCCATGTTTTAATAAAGACACAGCTGGTTTATCTACTCATTCTAGAGAACCCTTTATGTCAAACCTACAAATATATAAAAGCTTTCATAAAATTTCCCCCATTTTCAGCATGAACAGTGATTAAATCCCACCTGATTTATGCTTTAGATTACATAATAATTAGCCCAAATGTTAGCCACAGTAGCGTACTAGAAAAAGAATAATACTCTAATTGTAGCTAACGTGCAAGGCAAACCTGGCTAATTATATAATATTTTTAATTATATAATAAATATCAATGCTAACTAGCTTGATAGCTACTGGTTTCTACAGTATAATAATAATATTAATAATAATAATAATCTTCATGTTATTCAGCTTGCTAGTAACGCTAGACTAACTCGAGGTAACGTCGAAGCTTCTAGTCTACATGGTATAATAACTAGCTTATTCTTAGCTAGCTTGATAGCAATCATGGCTACTGGATACACATATAATGATTAGCTTAATGCCATTTAGTTTGCTAGCAACCCTGGTGCCTGGCTTTTATACACAAAAAACCCTGAATGCTAGTTTTGTAGAAAACATGCATGCATGATATACTACTCAGCTTAGCATTAGGTAGCTACAAATACTTTGATTACTAAAGGGTAAGTGGAGAGGTAACATTAGCTATGCTAACTACTGAGATGGCAACAGGCAGCTGGCTAGTGTAGCTAATGTTGCTAATCAATAATGTGCCAATTCTGTCACAAATAAACGTATAGTACAGTAGTATAATACATTTAACTCAAAGAAACCGGAGAAAACACCACCTCAAACATCTGAAAAGGCATCCGCAACCCTGAAATCAAAATGGCCGCTCACCGTGAGCAGGAATTCAAACATCACTTCAGTACTTTAAATGAGTTTGCAACAGTCGTGTTTACGTTAAATTAATCAAACAAACACACACACTAGTTGGTTAAATGTATAAACGCTGTATAACAGTGTACCGTTTTTGAGATAGTTAATACATCACAACCTCACGAGTGCTAACGTTAGCTGGCTAGCTTGTGGCTAACAAAAACACACCCTTTATGAAGGCGTCCATGTTTTTTGTCCTTCAAACGCACAGAGCTTGAATAGAACGCGGCAATACTTTATAGCAGGAAGTTGTGTGGCACACATTACTGTGGTTTTAAAGCATTATGGGATGGATTTCATGGCTGGGACGTACAGAAATGTTCACTTCCGCATGTATTATTATTATTATTATTATTATTATTATTATTATTATTATTATCTCTTCTGTCAATTCCTCAATTCCTGAAACTGTTGTAGTAGACTAGCTTCGACTCCTTCTGCAATAACAGGTTATGAAACAGTTCAAAAGTTGACTTTGACTGAAATATAGAGCTTACTTCATATCGTGCACTTGTTGCATTATAAATACAGTGACTCTTATTTTATATATATATCTTTTTTAAACTCAAAAGTGTGCAGTTTTTATTGATTTAAAGAGAAGTAGAGAAGTGAGCTGTTGATTCTGGGATTTAGTCAGCGACAACTAGATAAAATACGAGCTCTGGACCGGCACCAGAATCTCTATTTTTTTCCTTTTTTCCCCTCATTTTTTTTTTTTTTTTTAAATTTAAAAATAACAGCCATAACTTTCATATCCATGTGCACCTAACATAAACACGAGTGCCCAAACCCAGAGGCAGCGTTTCAGAAGCGATCATCCAAAGCTAAACACAAATCACTGGGCCGGGTGTTCGCGATGGAGCCGCACTATAAACCAGAGGCAATAAAGTCAATTATTTCTGTACTAAACTTTCTCTCTGCGCTGTGAAAACAACATCAGATACGACTGAAAATGTTTGCTCTGTAACAATGAGCGTTGCTGCTCGGGCCGCTCGTAGACGCAGAACCTGCAATTGTGGCTTTCGCGTTAGTGTGTGTGTGTGTGTGTTTCAAGTCGCTCAGTGCCTATGCTTTCTTTGGAGCAGAAGCCCGTCAAATACAGATGTTTAAAAAAGAGATTTATGAAACTCTGGATTTATTGAAAGCCCAATAACGGTTCTTTGGGACGACGTGTATTTGAGAGAGCCGTTCTGTTTTTGTTTGTTTTTGTTGGCGTCTTCATTTTTCATTCAAAAGCGACCAAATATAGAAACAAGCGGATCCTTTTGGGCCACGAATCAAATCGTGCGTTGATGGAAGTTCTGTCATGACGTTTTAATATTTCTAGCCATGTTTCAAATCTAAAATACCATCAATGCCATGTCAGTTTATTACTTTCTTACTGGACGAAATGAATATCAAAACATTTATTAAAAAAAATAAATAAAAAAAAGTGTTCACTTTCTTTTTTAAACAAATACCAGCTAATTTTGACAAAGACTTGTATAATGTAATGTAATAGCATAATAAAACAAATACAGCACTCACTGTAAATAAAAAATAATAATAATAAAAAAAATGACTCGTGCCTACGATTTTTGTTTTCTTTTTTGAATGATGCATTTTTACATTTTCGGACAGGAATTTTAATCCGATACAAACGGAGCTGATCTTGAACCTCAAATCATGGATGTGTGAAAGTTAAATCACGACTTAAAGATTTAAACCAGAGGTTCTCACATTAGGGTTAATTTGTTAACCTCCTTTTTTCTTTTATTCATCAATAAATCCATACAAAATTTCACAAATTTCTTTTCCCGTGATTGTTGCGGCCGCTTTTTTTTTGTTTTTGCATAAAACTACTCGAATTGAGGGCACACAGTGGCTTAGAGCTTCACACCTCCAGGGTTGGGGGTTCGATTCCCTCCGTGGCCCTGTGTGTGTGTGTGTGTGTGTGTGTGTGTGTGTGTGGAGTTTGCATGTTCTCCCCGTGCTGCAGGGGTTTCCTCCGGGTTCTCCGGTTTCCTCCCCCATGGAGATTTCTCTCTCCATCAACCCCAGCTAGCTCCTCGACAACACGGAGTTACTCAGGCTCAGTGGAACAGCAGCATTCATGAAAACAAACACAAAACAGCTTGAAACGTGAGGAAAATTTGAATCATATACATTTTATTTCGGGGGTTGTTCGTTTAAGAAGTTTGGGAATCCCTGGTTTGATGTTTCTAGTCATGTTTCAAAGTCTTGAACAAATGGTCATCAACCCTGTTCCTGGAGATCTACCTTCCTGAAGACTTCAGGTCCAACCATAATCATGCCCACCTGACCATCTGATCATTAGAAGCCTTAAGAAGATCTCGGTCGACTAGCACAGGTGCGTGAGGTTTTGGTTGGAGAGAGTCGGTGACCACTGCTCTAAAATGTCATCAGAGTTAGTTTTTTTTTTCCTCGTGCTGCTATACGGTAGACAAAATAAATTCAAAAATGACCCTGGCTAACTTAGACTTGTATTATGAGCCGTAATAGTGTATTACAGCACTGACTATGGATAAAAATTTAACAACACAATAAAAATAAAAAAAGAAAGATATATAAAAATGATGACAACATCAGTTCTCTTGGATCCGGCCATTATTTAATGCCCCCTTTCTTGCGGATGTGGATACGTGCATGCACTTCTCATCTCTAATTGTCTATGGCCTTAATCCAGTCTACATATGGCTGTTTTCCCACGTGGCCAGTCTTACACCCACACGCTCTGCCCTCCTGCTGATAGCCATTACTTCTTAGATTTCAAAGCCGCTCAACATGTTTGAGCTAAAACACAGATCTGAGCTCGCACTGGGTCTCGCTCTCTCTAATTATTATTATGAAAGTGCGGCCTGGGGAGAACCGAGGAGCTGGTCCGGGTTTGGCAAGGTTTGCGGTAGGAACGTATCAGGAGCTTTTCAGTACAGTTTGACTTTCGGTTTATTATTTCTGCGGGCACATCACAGGTTCGCTCTTTCTCTGCCTTACTCGTCCATTCACAGATGTGTATAACCGAGTTTATCTGACCATCATGTGCTGTAGAGGTGGTTTTCCAGACTCGGGTTAAGAACCCTATTATGATATTTTAGTAAAGCCTAAGATCACTCTCGATATACAGTAAGACTGTAAAACCTGCTCGTATAGTAGGAGCTTTGGACTCCGTGGATATAGAAAGTACTCAGACCTCTTCATTTCGGTACATCACATCCTCAGACGATCAACCTGCAAAACCACTCCATGACCAAAACGCATAAACACCCCCTTTTTTTTTTTTTTAATTGTGAACGGTCGAGCCCAAGTGCGCCTCGCCTCCAGTGATCCTCCTTGAGATGTCTCGACAACCCGATCACCTGAGGTGAAGACGGCATGAGGTTAAAGGAAATATCTGGAGATCTCTTTCACAGGATTGTGTTTCAACGTCACAAAGGGAAATATTTCTGCGAGAACACGTTCCGAAGACGTGACTGGTTCCATCATTCTTAAGCCGACTTTACACCGTACACTTTTTGGCCTGATTTTGCTGGACAAAAAAACCCCCAAAAACAAACGCACATCACAAAAGAATTCTTCGGCTGCGAGTTGAGATCAGATATTGATTTAACATGCAGTGGAAGCTTAGTGGCAAAATTAACTAGGAATAAAACCACTACAGAGAGAAACACTCAATCATTACATAGCAGTGAAGATTTCATGAAATTTTTCATCGATAAGGTTGAAAATATTAGACGTGAAATACAGGCCATTAAATTAAAACCGGACAGTACTGTAACAAACCCATTACATGACAATGTAGCAATATCAGATCAATGTTTAGAGTATTTTGCTTCACTTAGAGAGACCGAACTAGCTACATTAATCTCTTCAGCCAATTCATCAACTTGCATACTAGATCCCGTACCTACATGTTTGTTTAAACAGATTTGTCCAGGAGTAATTGAACCACTTCTAAATATAATCAATTCTTCCCTAAGCACTGGCTATGTACCTAAATCACTTAAATTAGCAGTTATTAAACCCTTGATTAAAAAACCTGATCTTGACCCGTCTCAATTGTCCAGCTATAGACCAATATCAAATCTCCCCTTCATCTCTAAGATTTTAGAAAAGGTTGTAGCAAAGCAGTTATGCTCGTACTTAGATAGGAATAACATTCATGAAATGTATCAGTCAGGGTTTAGACCTCATCATAGCACAGAGACAGCATTAGTTAAAGTAGTAAATGACCTTCTACTGACCTACGATCAGGGTTGTGTCTCTCTGCTTGTGTTACTCGACCTTAGTGCAGCTTTTGATACTATAGATCACACTATTCTCCTTGATAGATTAGAAAATGTTGTTGGTATTAAGGGAACAGTCCTCTCCTGGCTCAGGTCTTATCTGACCGATCGTTATCAGTTCGTAGATGTAAATGGTGAATTCTCCATGCGTACTGAGGTTACTTTTGGAGTTCCACAGGGTTCTGTTTTAGGCCCACTGCTCTTTACTTTATATATGCTACCCCTAGGTCAAATTATTCGTAAACATGGAATTAGCTTCCACTGTTATGCTGATGATACACAGTTGTATGTTTCAGCGAAGCCAGAGGACAGACAGAAGCTTAGTAAAGCTGAGGATTGTGTAAAGGACATTAGACATTGGATGTTAACTAACTTCCTTCTACTTAATTCTGATAAAACAGAAATACTTTTATTAGGCCCACGTGTAGCTAGAAGTAATCTTTCTGATCACATGGTTACTCTGGATGGTCTTTCTGTTTCGTCATGTGCAGCAGTTAAAGACCTTGGAGTGATTATTGACTCCAGCCTATCATTTGATGCTCATGTAGATAATATTACTAGGATAGCCTTCTTTCATCTCAGAAATATTTCTAAAATAAGAAACATATTGTCACTACATGATGCGGAAATACTAGTTCATGCATTCGTCACCTCTAGATTAGATTACTGTAATGCCTTACTGTCTGGATGTTCCAGTAGGAATATAAATAAGCTCCAGTTAGTCCAGAATGCAGCTGCTAGAGTCCTAACTAGAACTAGAAGGTACGACCATATCACACCGATATTATCAATACTGCATTGGCTCCCAGTAAAATCTCGCATTAACTATAAAATACTTTTATTAACCTATAAAGCACTAAATGGTCTCGCGCCACAATATCTAAGCGACCTTTTGGTTTTATATAATCCGCCACGCCTACTTAGATCAAAAGATGCAGGCTATTTGACGGTACCTCGAATAGTGAAGGCTACAGCAGGGGGAAGAGCTTTCTCTTATAGAGCCCCACAGTTATGGAACAGTCTTCCTATTAGTGTTCGGGACTCAGACACAGTCTCAGTGTTTAAGTCTAGGCTTAAAACGTATTTGTTTACTCAAGCCTACCCTGACTAGATTCTGTTCTACTACTTCGCAGTCATAATAATCTTTTTTCTCCCTCTCTCCTTTCGCCGAGCCCCACACGAATTTATGGAGATACTAGAGATCCAGATCCTTTCTGCCTCTGGATGGAGCTCAAATCTTCTCTAATTCCAGACTGCTGGGACTACGGCTGCTCCTAAGGCCATACAGACTTCATATAAATCCATAATGAACTTTTTCACACTATCTGTTGTTACCCAGATGAGGATGGGTTCCCTTCTGAGTCGGGTTCCTCTCAAGGTTTCTTCCTCTTAAAACATCTTAGGGAGTTTTTCCTTGCCACCGTCGCCACTCAGTGGCTTGCTCAGTTGGGATAAATTCGCACCTTTAATATCTGTATACCATGTTGATATTTCTGTAAAGCTGCTTTGAGACAATGTCTATTGTAAAAAGCGCTATACAAATAAAATAAAATTGAAAAAATTGAAATTGAAAATAGTGGGTAAGACGTTGGACTACTGATCGGAAGGTCGCGAGTTCAAATCGCAGCACTGCCGAGCTGCCACTGCTGGGCCCTCAACCCTCAACCGCTCAGTCGGAGGCTATAAACGAGATAAACGTAAGTCGTTCTGGATCGCAGGTCTAGAGGATCTTCGTTGTATAATCTGACGTGGAGAATTTGATCAGTTTCATCTTTTACGGTGCGATACGTGATCGATCTTAAAAGGCCGCTGACATCACGCACGGTGTAAAACCAGGTTGAAGTAGAAGTTCAGAACAACAGAGAGTCTATCTGGATCTTGACGCAAACTGAGCAAAAGCAGACCAAGAACCTGAAGATCGCTCGGACAGAACTTCAAAACCCCATGTTTGGAGATTCGAGAACCTGCCAGAAGAAGAACCATCACCACTCCTCAGTAAAAGCTGCACGACCGCTCGCTTGGAGTTTGCCACGGATCCGTAGCCTGAAAGTCGAGCAAATCATGTCCTGCTCGTTACCTGGCCGATTTAATAATTGAAGATTGGTGGAGGCAGCGTCGTGCTCTTGGAATTGATAGAGCGATAGATGTCCTTTATTGATCTGCCAGGGGAAGTTTGGGGATGTTTATCGCAAGCAGGAACTGGGCGGGTTTTTAGGATTCGAGGCATGTATAAATGGATCAGTGTACAGAAAGTTCCTGAAGAAAAAAAACGCTTAGGATCTGTACTTTAAACGGTACCTCAGATTGAGGTGAGGTTCAAATCGAACACGAAACTCTAAAACACGGACGAGACAACTTGGCGAAACGAAAACTGTGACAGCGCATTCATGATGATGCTTAGTGAAAAGGATAGATATGTAGAACATGATATAAAAAAAAAAAGCAACGGGTTAAGCTGTTGTCTAAGTCGCTGAGAAAACTGGGGGTGATGAGATACTGAGATAGTGAGGGCGGAGCTTCAGGAATCATTTAAGCGTCGGACCCACCTAACCATTCGAGACCTAATCGAACCGAATGCACCTTTAGAACAATCGCAAACGTATTAACGAGGAATTAATACAGTCATGCAGTGCAGACGTTTGTGTGAACGCAGGTCTCAACGTCCCAGAATGCACCGCGGCTGTACGTCGCAGAGTCACGGCAGAGACTTGGCTCGGCTAGTCCGCGAGGGACGAGATGCCGAGCGTGATGACGACGACGTCGGCGGTGGTATTGGCGTGAATGCTGAAGCTGTTTGAGCAGAGTGCACCGGTGATGAGCAGGTGAGAGAGCTCGCCATCTTTAGAAAGCACTAAAGCGCCGCTGCATCGCTCTCTTTAAACAGAGATCGACACAGGGCTAAATCACGACCACTATCGGCACGGCATTGTGGGTAACGTAGGGAGCTGTTAACCGAAGTGAAAACACACCAACACGTCAATAATACGAGACGTTTAAGCTGAAAAATCGATTCAGAATTTCATCAGGAAGTAAATCTCAGACGCGAAAGCAGAACGCAGCGAGAGAGCAATGCGTGTGTGTGTGAGATTTGATGGAGGGTCTGTTAACAACGATTTAGTGCTGGGGCACAATGGAAAAGCACTTTAGCGTTACCCGAGACGGTCCTGGAGTTCTCTGACATTACAAACACCGGTACGCGGAGTAACGGCGGCTCTCTGATCAAAGCGGCTCCTCAGACTACTCACTCCACAGCTCCTTAACCTACAGCTCATAATAACAAACCTGAAGCGGGGCTTGGCAGAAGGGCTGCTAGCATGTTTCAGTGCTAATAACAACCCTGTCTGCTCTTATTACAGTTTATCGACCTAATCTTCAGGTCATTTTATTCTAAAAATCACTTTCGGTCGTGTTCAGCTGGTCGAGGTGCTTTAGATCGGCACTTACTGACTGGACAATATCATTAAATTAGCACTAAAGGCTCATTTCAGTAAGGAATAAAACGCTCTCTGTTGTGCCGTTATAGGAAAATAATCAATGACAGGATGCCATGAGTGTTTCCTCTTATTATACAGTTTTTTACTACCACTTTTTCCAGCAAATGAAATGTTTTATTTAATAAAGAAAGTCGTACCTTCTTTTTTATTATTATTTGTTTATAATTACATTTAATGTTATGGAAAGTTAGTTCCTGTTCTCACTCACTTAGCTAACAGCTATAAAACTTTATTTTAAAAACAGAC
>NC_071267.1:26571338-26588838 GCF_023375685.1 Ictalurus furcatus | reverse complement strand
ATGCCACTGCGCAATCGAATGCTCGAACCTGATTGGTCAGATTTGATGGAGTGCATTATTTCCGTGCAACAGCACACAGGCACTTCCTACTCCACTTAATCTCAGAGTAAGAATAAACAGATTTAAAGACCGGCTACTGGTATACAAAGTCGTTCTTATTACTCGATTTGTCTCTCATTGTAACTGTCGGCGAATCACTCGAGGCCCTCGTCTTGAACCCGCACGTCCCTTTTAATTCGGAATTCCTCCGCTTTCTGACTTGGTAAATGGTGAGGGAAAGGGAAAGTCTTTTTTTTTTCCTACAGTGGGTAATTCTTGATTTTAAACCATACGGTATACCCCCGAGTGAGAAACGTCACTCTGCTGTGCTTCCTGGAGACTGTAGTGATTGGCAGCAGGGGTGTGGTCGAGCAGAGGGCGGAGCTGAGGACGGAGAGGAGGCGGGTTGAACCGGCAGGTAACGCGTGATTTTTAAACAGCAAGCCAACAGGAAATGCCAATCAGACTACGGTGCAGTCTTTGGACCGGGGGAGGAAACCGGAGTACCTGGAGGAACATGCACACTCCATGCACGCAGGGCGGACGAGGGTTTCGAACCCCCCCGAACCCCGGAGGTGCGACGCAAGCACGCTAACCGCTAAGCCCCCGTGCCCCCCCATAAATATGATTATAGTAGACAAGTCGAGGGCATTTTCTTTGGATTTTCCGATTGAAATTACGAGTTACGACCTTTAGTCGTTTGCAGCATTTCGGCTGTTCGTCGCTATATTCTCTCCGTTATAAAGCAGCTCTCATATCATTCATCCTAACAGCATGAAACAAATAACCGAGTGATGAAGACACACAGGAAACAGGAAATACAGTGCGTTATAGTGAACATTTAAACTGGTTGTGTGTGTGTGTGAGCTGTGTGAGATCTGTGGTGGGGTGTACATGGCTGTGTTCTGGCTCCTGCTTCATCCTGGCAGCTCATCAAGCTCAGAGAGGGAGAGAGAGAGAGACAGACAGAGAGAGAGAGAGACAGAGACAGAGAGAGAGAGACCCATGTCCCACTTCGCCCGAATGGCTGCGTCACATCTGAATTAGCCATCAACATCCCCAAACACAAAAAAACAGGTTTTTTAGCCACTTAATTGGGGACTGGTCTGGCTGGAGAAGTCCAGAGCACAAAGCAGTCAGTCGTCCATATTTCACGTCCTGTTGGAAGAGAATTAGCTCATGTTCAGTGACTCATGAAAAACAGTAATTGAATAAACAGAGCAGACTTTAACTGAGTGCTCAGAAGGAATCAGTTTAATTATTTATCCGTGCATAGCTGCATTTCGTTTTATTACACCGCTCTGTGTGTGTGTGTGTGTGTGTGTGTGTGTGTGTGTGTGTGTGTGTGTGTGTGTGTGTGTGTGAGAGAGAGAGAATAAAAAAAGATAAATGTGTAGATGCTCAATTCAGATGGAATGGTTTCACCCCAAAGAAGAAAGTGTAATGAAAGAAGTGGAGGAAGAGTGAGAGAGAGAGAGAGAGAGAGAGAGAGAGAGAGAGAGCGAAAGAGTGTGAGAGAGAAAGCACGCGCAAAAGAGTGTGAGAGAGAAAGCACGCACGAGAGAGAGAGAGAGAGAGAGAGCGAGAGAGAGAGAGAGAGAGAGAGAGAGATGAAACGTTCACCTGGATTAAACTAAATCCATCGATTAATCCAGTTCAACCAATCTTTACCTTTAAATGAAGACATTAAAAACTTAAACGCATTTAAATCCCGTTCTTTCAAAAGTTCTGCACTGCAAAAATAAAATAAAAAAATAATAATAATAATAAAATCTTAAACAGACAAATTCAACTTCTCTTTATTATTATTTTTACTCATTTCAAGCTTAAAGACCATTTTAAGCTCGATTAAGCTTGAAACGAGTCACTAAATAGGCTCGGTGATCTAATTTCCGATATAATCATCTCATACCCGGAAACAGTAGATGCATATCTAACGTTATTTGTATTTAGTGCAGTGAGATTAAATGTATGAAACAGTATTAGTATTGGGTGCACTGTATACAGTGAAGGTGGGGGAATAAAGTTGTTCCTCGGGAAGAAATATTGACGTTTGAATCTCAAAAATAAAAAAGTATTAAAAGTAGACCGCGTTCAGTTTAACCCCAGTCACAGGTCTTAACGACCGGTTTGTTACGCCGGGTTTAAACGTAAAGTTAAACGAACATAAAACTGACCGACGAATCCTTGATCTGGTGTTTTACGTAAAACATTACTTTCAAAGCAAAAGTTTTGAGTTCAGATTTATTTTAAATGAACATCTATAATGTAATGAGCGCGTTATATAACAATACAAGATCATTAATGCATAAGATTTTAGCTACAGAAAGCTAGCTAGATAATCTTCGTGATGAACAAAAGCAGTTTCCTTGAATTATTCCTAAGGAACATGATATTTCTGCTGAAAATAATGCAAACGGAGACTGAAAGCCAAGTTCAGTGCGAGCTGGTGAGCTAGCATTCTAGCTAATGTTCTGAGGACCTAACAGGATATACATCAAATCTGCATATTAACATTTTACGTATTTTTATGTTTAGATTGTTGAGTTTTTAATGAAGGTAAACATGTAGGATTGTTTTTAAGGCTTTTTTTTTTAAAAGTATTTGTAACGTTTAATATTATTTCTTTAAATTAGCATTTAAAAGTATTCCTCTTAACTCGTAAGCTTTAAACACTGTTAGTATTTTTGAAAGCCGTTCCCCATTAAATAGATTTGAGTTTTTCTGGGGGGGTTTTTTTTTCCACCTTAAAACTTCAGTACGTCTGTATAAAACCGATTCCAGTACCGAAAAACTTTTAGCGGAAGTAACGGCAACCTAAGCTAGCTAGCTAATCTTAACGTAAGACTGAACAACAACAACAAAAAGAGTTGTTATGGTAACATTATATTTTGGACAATTTGGTTTCTGTTAATGTCGGCGCAAATCAAGACTTAAACGCAAGCTATCTGACTAGCATTCTACCCACGTTAGCTAACGTCCGAGATATTAGACTAGCCGAGACGGCCGGACGACATGGGGGAGTTTCTAATTTGCATACCGTGCATATTCATACATGCCGGCATTTTTAATTGGGGGAATGTGTAAAGATGTTTTTATGACTGCTGTTTTAATAAGTTCGATTTTTATATTACATAAATATAAATATTTACGACTTACTGCTCCGGTAGTTAAATAGGCTACACGTATGGAATTCGGTGGAAATCTATTTTGGATTTTCCAGCTTGGACTTTCATTCATCATTTAAATAATGATATTCATGAAGACTGTGTATAGTAAATAAAATGACAGACATTATTAAACGCAAATTTTGTGGCTGAATATTACTTTTATTATAAAGTCAAATTTGTGCATATTGATGGTAAATTAAAATATAAAAATATATAAAAATGTGTGTGTGTGTGTGTGTGTGTGTGTTTCTTAGGCATTAAAGGAAAAGACAAAACCTGGGCGAGTTTTACGCTTTAATGACGTGTAGATAGCGTACCTGTAATAAGAGTAAAGACGGTACTCTTCCCGTACATATCTCGGAGAGAGAAAGTCTGCCTGAAAGCACGATTACGTGATATTTATAACTATAAAACCATCACCCACTGGCTGTGTAGAATATCAGTCCGATCTGAACGAGAAACTCGGCACAGAACTGAAACCGATGCTCTACAGGGGTCAGGAGATCGCTTTTGTTTATAAAAAAAGTACACAAACCCCAGAAAATTATTAAAATATATATTACTTTTCTAGTTAAATATAATAGCATAAGAGGAGTTCATTCTTCGGAGTTGTATCGTTTTTAAAAAAAAAAAAAAAAAAAAAAAAAAAAAAAAAAAAGGATTTAAGACTTCCCAAAAATCACAAAAAATATTGTCCGCCCACAGAATGAACAAAAAAAAAAAGAAAGAAAGAAAGAAAAAAAAAAAAGATTTAAGATTTCCCAAAAATCACAAAAAATATTGTCCGCCCACAGAATAAACAAAACAAAAAAAAGAACAAAAGAAGAAAAAAAAAAAGATTTAAGACTTCCCAAAAATCACAAAAAATATTGTCCGCCCACAGAATAAACAAAAAAAAAAAAGCAAAAAAAAAAAAACAAAAAAAAAAGGCAAAAAAACCCAAAACTCACCCCTTTGGTGTTTATAAATTAAAGTTAAAAATCACACTCTGCCCAACTGGTTGTCAAGTAAACACGCGCTTCGACAGCTACCGCTAAACGATCCCATGTTTAACGACATTTCGAGAGTAATTAGACACTTCGCTCTGAATCCAGCCATGCTGACCAAGAACACACAAAAACAAACCTAAAATTCCTTCTTTTAGTGTCGCAGGACCCCATAAACGTGTCAGAGAGCTGTTAAAATCCCCCACAAACCACCCCCCCCTTCCCCGTCACCAGATTTAGGCTAAATGAAAGCTCAGTCAGCAGTCATGCTTCGCAAAACTTCTTCCCCTTTGTCTTTCTTCTCCGCTTTATTTTTAAAACGTGCCGTCCCGGGTTTATTTTCCGTCCCTTTTACTGGTGCATGATGTTCCCTCAGGAGTGCGTCCAGCTAACTGGAACCCAGTGCGTCTCCGTCTCCACCTTCCTCAGAGCCTGCCTGAGCTCGCCGAATGCGGCCGCCAGGTCGTCGTTGACGATCACCAGGTCGAAGAGATGACCGTACTGATTCTCCGTCAGCTGAGCGGCGCCGATCATCTCCTGGTAGTCTTCATCCTGATCGACAGACGTGAAAGGTTACAGTGCATGTGATTTGAGAGAAATGTACAGAAATGCACAAGAACCCGACCTGTTTTAGGAGTACCGATCGCTGTGCGTGGAACAACCACCAGAACCGCACAGTGTAGAACGGCACAGCTCGGCAAATTACCCGTAATCGACCGCTCAACAACCGGAGAAGCTGTCCCAGGCCCAAATACGACCCGCTGACGACCGACGTGGTGCCGCGTACATCGTCCCTTGTGTATGGAGACGTTTGTGAGACGCTGTAGTTCGATCGGGCGTTACAGGTTGTACGTGTTACCTAATTATTTTAATTTTTTTAGGACAACATGCATGGCGGGCCTGTACCCTGTCCTCCAACCCGGCGCTATTTCCACTGCTGAATAAGCTGTGCCTTATTTAAGCACCCGAGCTGAACCCTTCTAACCCAGGTGGAACGAGGCGAGCCGGGACACGAAGCGGAGAAGCGTCCCGATTAACGTCTCGGACCGGAGCCTCTTCCGGAGCGCCACCAAACCCTTCAGAGTTTAGCGTCTTCACAGTAAAGTGTCCTTATCGCTATTTAGCGAAATGCTAAATTACAGCTTTTTATATTTATATAGAGCCTTTCTCATACCCAAGGTCGCTATACAACCAGAAAACATCAACACCCACACACCCACACACACACCCACACACACACACACACACACACACACACACTTCAACTGGAATGAGAAAATGGAAAGTGATGAGAAAAGAGAAAGGTTTTAAGCTGGGGCTTGAAGATGGAAAGTGAAGGACCGAGTCAAAGCGACTGAAGTAAAGAGATCCAGAGTTTGGAGGCCATGACACAAACATCTTCCCTCAACGGTGACCCGTCGGAATTCTACGACGGCTAAGAGTCCGGTACCGGCGGACCCGAGAGTGAAGACAAAGCCTAAAACCGGCGCATCCACCATATCTGTTTTTCCTACAATACAAAAGCGTCAATTTAATACTCAAACTAATCCAGCGTAAGAACCTTCACGTTGCTCCGCCGCCGGTCCCGGAGTCTGGCACCGTTCGGACCGTTGGAATTTTCATGGACTCCTTCAGAACGCATCATAAAAAAAACCTGCTCAATAAAAGTTGCTTAAAAGGCAGAAAAGGCAGAAAATATGTCCTAGCGATGGATAAAAGGATAACGCTGGTGTTTAATGCTTAAGTGAACCGGGTCCTGTTATAGCCTGAGGTCTGGATGTGAAACGGTTGAAATGAGTGGTGCTGGAAAATGATGAGGCTCACCACACTTTCACAACGCTGCACATCTGAACGCATAACGGATTCAAAACCACATTAGACGATTAACAACCCAGACGCATTAAATATACCGTCCTCCTCAGTCCTGAAGCCCTGAAGCCTACACAAACATACAGCTGGGGAACGGCTCCGGAGCTTAAGATGAGTCTTACAGAGACGTCGGTGCATTTTCACCCCCTCACGTCTAATTTTTATCTCCAGGTTAATACGTGCTCGGTGTGGTGAAATCGGTGCATCTCTGGCTTCCAGCCTGAGTGGACTTCCCCCACTCCTGCGCTCTCTGGTCTCGTGGCTCGGAGTTTAGCGATTGTCTGACCAAGGTTTAGTGCTGGTCCCCGAGAACATGGCACGGTTTGAGCGGCTTTACTGATTTAGCACAGGTTTTTTTACTAGCCGAAAACCCAGGAGCCACAGATGAGTGAGAGATATGGGGTTACATCCTGCCAAAGGCATAAAGAGAGAAATGGAGAGTGCGTTCAGGCAGACAGAGGTTCGTTTTTTTGCCAGGCGGAGTATCGAGGAAAAAAATAAAAAATAATAATAATAAAAAAAAAAAAAAAAAAAAAAAAAAGTCGAACGGCTGTAAAGTAAACCGATGGTGTGTGGCCAGGCCTGGACTACAATCAGCTCTCATTCTTCTCCACTCAGCACCATATCTCTCCTCCTGGCTCTCTCGCACCTCTCTCTCTCTCTCTCTCTCGTTTTTATTTGCAGAGTAAATGATTAGTTTCGTCCGGGTTTTTATTTCTTAACCCAATTTTCTTCCAATTTATTCATTGCCAATTCCAACCCCATTATCGTGGTTAGAAGACCGCGAGAGAAACTGAAGAGTCTGGAGGCGTTTACAACTCGACATGGTGGTGGTGGTGGTGGTGGTGGTGGGGGGGGGGTTAGATAATACACGTTGACTTCTACGTGTCATAAAATCGATCGCAGGACAGAAAACCTGACCGTTTATACCTGAAGATGTTTGCAGCTCCTCCTCTACCAAACAGCTCTGTGATGCACGTTACACGATCGATGTTGCTTTACTCCGACTTCAATACAGTCTTTTACACGTTTATGCAGTCGTTTACGCAGCACTGTACAACACCAGACTCTTGACGAACTACGTGTGGACGTACATAATTACAAATAAATAAATAATTGGACCAGGATATGCTTATCAAACGAGTCTGGACCGATGACTGACCCTTGGGGAACTCTGGCGCTGGGGATACGAGGTGAGTTTGTATTTAAAGTTCGTTGCCGTGCCATTTATTGCTTCAAGGGCTATTTTATGGCAAAAACAGACATTAACCAGACAGTCAATCAAATTCAGCTCATTGAAAGATTCTTTAAATGTTCTTGTGATAAAATTGGTCTTGCAAAAGATTGTCCTGATAAGAGGCGACGTCTCATGGCGTTACTGACAGGGCGGAGCAGAACAATATGATTTACAGTCAAGAAAGTGCTGCAATATTGGCATTTTGGGGGTTCTTCACCCTTCGAATAAATACCCATGGGTCAGTCTGGCGTGGCCTACACGGCACCTTGCGTACACCGCTCCATCGCGCCGAGATTTAAAAGCTGTAGATGGTAGAAGATCTTTCATATCCTGTAGGTATGACGAACCATGGAAGATGAAAGAGTCTTAGTGTAAGAGGAAGCACTACGTATTCGAAATCGAGACACGTAGCGTACGTGGGACCCTGACAGACGCAGACGTCTCCTTCAGCTTCATTCAGCTCGGCTCCTGCGAGGATCGAGGTTTCCTCAATACAATACATTTTCATCTTCGCCCCCCCCCCCCCCATCTCTCCATCAGGCGCTCGATGGAAAAATCGCTTCTTTTATTGATTCCTATAAAAGTGCACCTGCCCTCTGCATTAAACCCGTTTAAAAAGGACAGACGTGGTTCAGGAAAAGGTTCCTGCGTTTATATTCCCAAAGTCACTTAAACCCCGATCACGTTTTTACTTTCCCCGCCTCTCCCTCGTCTCTTCTCGTCTCGTCTCTTCTCTCCTGCGGCTTTGCTTTGTGTCGGGGTTTAAATTTGACTGCGTTTACACGCCAGACAATAAAACGTATTTTTAAAAGCGTCGACTTCGTTTGGTGATACTCGGGGCTATGTGACGTCAGGGAGTTCTGAAAACAGAAATGAAAGCATATTCTGTTTAAAGAAGAAGAAGAAGGAAAAAAAGAAACGGATAAAGGTGACGACTGAGAAATGAGCGATGTTATAGAAGCGGTATTAAAACAGGGAACAATGCGGGAGAAGTCTGGCGATGGTGGAACAATGAGAGGCCTGTTTTCTCTGTGTGACGCTCTCCCTGCTTTATTGCTCTAACAGACTGTGCGAAGGCATTTCTCTGGGAAAGAGATAGAGCGCGGGACAGGATCGAATACGCCTGACGCTCGCATCAAACAAGGTTCTTCTTTCATTCCAGTAAGAAGATGGATGTGTGCGATTTTAACACTGTCAGCGTCGGTGATCTGCGAGATCTCCTCGGAGAGAACATTCCCCTGGTGCGCTGTGCTACTGCGTCTGCAGACCACGTGCTTCAGTCCGTGTGTGTGTGTGTGTGCAGTAAAACGAGGACACGCAGCTGTTTTATTGACGGTGAAAGCTAGTTTACTAGGCTAGCACACGAACACACCTCCGATAGCAGGGTTTAACGTGATGTCACGGTATTCCACGGCAACCAGGGTTCGGCTCAGGTGCAGGAGCTGCCCGCTGTGAAAGCTATCGGACTTCCTGATCGTTCACGTCGCACGCGCACACACACACACACACCACTCATAAACCGGTAAAGTGTGTGTACGTGCTAATTGCTTCAACGTGTCTCATGTGGATGAAGTAAGAGTTCAGATTTAAATCACAATACCACTCCAGAGCAGGACACACACACACACACACACACACTCTGGACTAAATTGTACATGAAATTAATAGAGCAAGCAGGAAATATGAAAGAAAATTAAGATGAAAAGTCAAATTCAGCTAAAAAAAAAAAATTAAAAAAATTATAATAAATAATAAATTATAAAAATAATAAATTTAAAAAAATAATAAATCTTTTTTTATTATTTGTTTTAAAGGAAAAAGTGGAAAGGACCTAAAAAGCAAATAGAAATGAAAAGAAAAACGGAAAGGGGGTAAGAAAAACGGCAAAAATGTCAAAGGAAATAGACAAAAGAAAAGATGACAAGAAAGAAAAATAATAAAGAAAAAGCAAAAAAAAAAAAAAAAAAAGGAAAAAGTAAGTAAGTAAGTAAGTAAATAAATAAATAAAAGCATGAAAGAAAAATTAATTGAATGAAAAGTGAGAAATATAAAGTAATATTTCAATATATTAACAATATTATGCGTTATTATTTCATGATTTTGTGTTACTGTGTCGGTTTGCGTTTTCCTTTTCGGTTGTCGTTTACGTTCATCTGATTTTCTGTATTACGTTTGGTGCCGCTGCCTCGTTCGCCGGACTCGCTGCAAACATAATCGTCATGCTTGTGCTGGCGGATTTGCGAGAATTCGTACTGCGGTTAAAAATATACGTTTGTATTTTAAATGAAGAGAAAGCTTATGTTAAAAAATAAACCCGGCGAGGAAACTCTGACGTGTCGTAGACACGCAGCGGCGTCTCACCGTTAAGGGTCTGGACGAGTCCTTGTCTCCTTTCCCCGAGATGGTTTTAGCGTTCTTCCGGGTGTCTCTCAAACGCTCGATGGACGGAGGCTTCACGAACACCACGTAGGGCTTAAACTCGGCCGTGCGGAGGTGCTTCAGAGACTGTGAGAGAAAGACAGAGTTCGGGGGTGGGGGTTTAAATAAATAAATAAATAAACAAAAGAAGAAGAGTCATCAAGACACCATCAATCACGGCGTCATAATCGGGCCTGATACGGATCCTACCGTCCAATATTGTCATTAGTCCTGATTACATTTACAGACATAACAGAGCGGATCATTCACGCTGAGCGGTGAACTAATATGACGTCGGGAAAAGAGGAACATCATCGCTCGCCTCCTGCTCTCTCCAGCGTGAGACGGGAAACACAACGCAGACTGAGAGAGAATCACAAAACGCATGGAGCAGGATGAAGCAGAAAGCTAACAGAAATGCTGGCGCTGTCTCCTCTCCTTCTCTCTCTCGCTCTCTCTCTGTCTCTCTCTCTCTCTCTCAGACAGACAGAGAAAGACGAGAAACAGCTCTGGACCACCAACGCTCATGAAGCTCACACAGGTCCAGCCTGGGATTTGTCTCATTTATTTATTTATTTATCTATCTATCTACTGCGGTTCAGCTCAGATCAGACGAATGACGCCGTGATGACATCATTATGCTAAACCTAAATAATAATAATAATAATAATAATAATAATAATAATAAAGATCCTTGTTTGGAGTCGTTTTTGGGGTCTGAGTACTGCAAAACATGGCACGGTTCATATTTCTTCTTCTCTTCTCAATTAAATATGTGGTTATCTCAGAAAATAAACAATGGTCTCTGTGGCTCAACTCAAGCTCTGTAAAGTAAATGATTATTTAAAAAAAAACACACTTATAAACACGGAGCACCAAAATCTGACCAATCAGGACAAACAAATCCATCCATCTTCTACCACTTACTCCTATTCAGGGTCACGGGGGAACCTGGAGTCTATCCCAGGGAGCATCGGGCACCAGGCGGGGTACACCCTGGACAGGGTGCCAGTCCATCGCAGGGCACAATCACATACACACTCACACACCCATTCATATATTATATATATATATATATATATATATATATATATATATAGGGTGCCAATACTTCTGTGTCACATCAGACAGAGCGACTGAGGATTAGTGTGTGATGGTTATTTGGTAGGATGAATGTCTGGTAGTGGTTCATAATGTCTACACTCTCTGTGTGTGTGTGTGTGTGTGTGTGTGTGTGTGTGTGTATATATGATAAAAGTGATAGATCATCAGGATTCAGCACTGATCCCAGACCTTCTCTTCTGTAACACCTGTAGCTCTGATCTGACGAAGAGCCTCGCTGAGAGGGGTGTGTGTGTGTGTGTGTGTGTGTGTGTGTGTGTGTGTGTGTGTGTGTGTGCGCGCGAGTGTGTGGAATGTATAAGCGTGAAGGTGTGAGACAGGATGAAGCGAGTGGAAAAGATGAAAGGGTTTTGAGCCTAGAGAGGAAAGAGCGGTTGCCAATTGTGGAACAAAGGAGCGAAATTTTACCTGTAGGTTTAAAAAATGTTGAGCAGAAGTGAGAGAGAGAGAGAGAGAGAGAGAGAGAGTGAGTGAGTGAGTGAGTGAGTGAGTGAGTGAGTGTGTGAGTGTGAGTGTGTGTCAGTGTCACTCACATGAGGCTGCACATCCAGGAGGCACACCTTGTTTTTGGCCATTACTGAGCGGATCGAGTCCAGGCTCGTCCCGTAGTAATTTCCCTTATACTCGCCATATTCAATAAACCTGAGACAAAAGCACAAAAATGAAATCGAATAAACCCTTGTAATAATACAACCATATAAACGTTGCTATGGTGACGACAAAGCACGACTAACATCACGTATCGCTGCCGAACTTAACCCTCTTTTCCACTTGTAGGAGCCGAGTTAGGAATCTAGTCAGCAAACACTAAAGATGGAAAATAAATAAATAAATAAATAAATAAATAAATATTCCTGATGTGTGTGTGTGTGTCCACTTTATTAGGAACACCTGCAAACCGTTCAGGATGTGCCGTCCAGGGAAAATCACCAACTTCCTGCTGCTAGCAGTGTCTCTGCTTCAGCACACGTCCTGTCGTTGATTACTTTCTTATCACAGAACACCACGGAGCGTTTCGTCCCCCACTCGGCCCCGCTGTCACGTGACGGAAAACGCCGTAAAGCGAATTCAAACGGCCGTTTCGTTTTCCCCACTCACACACACGCCAGCCAATCAGAAGCGAGTATTTTCCAGGGCCGTGTTGTTTACCCGTCACCTCAGCGTCTCGTGTTGACGATCTTCGGACGTTAATGATTCGGTAATTCCCGTGAAAGTAATCAGAGTTGTATAACGATATCCCGGTGGAGTTTAAGGATGTTAACAGATAGATAATGGAGTGTCGTTTCACACAGACCACATGTCACATGCGCTGAGAGACGGGCTTTAGAAAAATAAAAAAAAATTTATAAAAATCCTCCCTTTATAAATCTCACCCTCGCTTACATTCTTTACCACAGCGCTATTCCAGACGCTCTGGCACATCAGCCCTTTATATAATCCTCTATGTTACACTTTAAATCAGTAACACCTGCCGTCCCAAAGCACCGGCCGTCCCCGACGCCAAGGCCTGGACTACCGCTCGCTTCCTGAGCAGGCTATACACACACATACATACACATACTGTATATAAACAAAAATCCCCACCACGCTCTCATTCCTTCCCCTCCCTCTCTCTCTCTCTCTCTCTCTCTCTCTCACTCTCTCTGATCAATGTCACCAAACACCAGTGTGTATTTTTAGCAGATAGGTTTTTAAAAAAAATAAATAAATAAAAGAGGGAGAAAGAGAGAGAGAGAGAGAGAGAAATAGCTCGGAGACGACGTACGTGGAAAGAATTTGTAAATGACAAAGCCGTACGTGGTATGCTGTAGTGAAAGAACAGCAGGGAAATCTGCTAATGTTCAGTTACGCAACGAGGAGGGGAAAGAAAAAAAAAAATCCGCTCTCTATTTTAGAAACCTAAGTGTGAGCCGCAATTTAACGTTTAATTCCGTAACTGCGTGAGCAGGAAGACGGTTTCGGGTCGTTAAACGAGGCAGAAGACTATAATCTTACCCCACGTGACCCCGTTAACCTCGTTTTACGGCTTTTCTCGCTCTAGAATTTTACAGACAACAGAAAGGACGGGTGATATGATGGATATGATGGATATGATGGATATACATTAACGTGGCTAGATTCTGTCTTATCCATTTCACTTCTTCATTCCCGTTAAAACGGAACTGAACTTCTGGAAACAAGCTCGTCGGAGCAGCCTGCAGTCACCTGACCCGACAATGGCGCCGAATTCCGCCTGGAAAGGTTACCCGTGACTTATACACGATCTGCATCACAGTATTTCAGCTATACATTCAAAAAATATATATCTTACAGATTAAGCACAAAATTTTAACAGCGCAACAGCTGCTTCCAGTCTCTTGGTAATTATTACAAAAATCCATAGAAAGGTATTAAGATCTCTCAGAAAAGTGTACGTCGTTGATCACATCACATCACATCATATCATATCATATCATATCATATCATATCATATCTCGCCCAGCACTCAGGCCGTTTAAAGGGAAAAGTCTGTGATTGGTCGTCTGCACTGTCAGTCAAACTGCCTCTTTCTGTGAAAGTAGCTGATTCGATCGGTCTCTCCATTCAATCCCTCCATTTACACCTCTCCATTCAATCCCTCCATTTACACCTCTCCATTCAATCCCTCCATATACACCTCTCCATTCAATCCCTCCATTTACACCTCTCCATTCAATCCCTCCATTTACACCTCTCCATTCAATCCCTCCATTTACACCTCTCCATTCAATCCCTCCATTTACACCTCTCCATTCAATCCCTCCATTTACACCTCCATTCAATCCCTCCATTTACACCTCTCCATTCAATCCCTCCATTTACACCTCTCCATTCAATCCCTCCATATACACCTCTCCATTCAATCCCTCCATTTACACCTCTCCATTCAATCCCTCCATATACACCTCTCCATTCAATCCCTCCATTTACACCTCTCCATTCAATCCCTCCATTTACACCTCTCCATTCAATCCCTCCATTTACACCTCTCCATTCAATCCCTCCATTTACACCTCTCCATTCAATCCCTCCATTTACACCTCTCCATTCAATCCCTCCATTTACACCTCCATTCAATCCCTCCATTTACACCTCTCCATTCAATCCCTCCATTTACACCTCTCCATTCAATCCCTCCATTTACACCTCTCCATTCAATCCCTCCATTTATACCTCTCCATTCAATCCCTCCATTTACACCTCTCCATTCAATCCCTCCATTTACACCTCTCCGTTCAATCCCTCCATTTACACCTCTCCGTTCAATCCCTCCATTTACACCTCTCCGTTCAATCCCTCCATTTACACCTCTCCGTTCAATCCCTCCATTTACACCTCTCCATTCAATCCCTCCATTTACACCTCTCCATTCAATCCCTCCATTTACACCTCTCCATTCAATCCCTCCATTTACACCTCTCCATTCAATCCCTCCATTTACACCTCTCCATTCAATCCCTCCATTTACACCTCTCCATTCAATCCCTCCATTTACACCTCTCCATTCAATCCCTCCATTTACACCTCTCCATTCAATCCCTCCATTTACACCTCTCCATTCAATCCCTCCATTTACACCTCTCCATTCAATCCCTCCATTTACACCTCTCCATTCAATCCCTCCATTTAATCCCTCCATTTACACCTCTCCATTCAATCCCTCCATTTAATCCCTCCATTTACACCTCTCCATTCAATCCCTCCATTTAATCCCTCCATTTACACCTCTCCATTCAATCCCTCCATTTACACCTCTCCATTCAATCCCTCCATTTACACCTCTCCATTCAATCCCTCCATTTACACCTCTCCATTCAATCCCTCCATTTACACCTCTCCATTCAATCCCTCCATTTACACCTCTCCATTCAATCCCTCCATTTACACCTCTCCATTCAATCCCTCCATTTACACCTCTCCATTCAATCCCTCCATTGCCCGCTCTCTTTCAATTCAATCCCTCCATTTACACCTCTCAATTCAATCCCTCCATTTACACCTCTCCATACAATCCCTCCATTTACACCTCTCCATTCAATCCCTCCATCAATCTCTATCCATCTCTCTCTCTCACTTTTTATTCAGTCTCTCTCTCTTGCACCTAATTCAAGCCCTCCATTTCTCTCTGTCTCTCTCTCCCCCCAAATCAGACCCTCCATCTCTCTATTCCCTGCCTCCAAATCAGACCCTCTATCTCTCTATTTCTCCCCCCCAATCAGACCCTCTATCTCTCTACCCCCCCTCCAAATCAGACCCTCTCTCTCTCTCTCCATTTCCCCCCCTCCAAATCAGACCCTCCATCTCTCTCTCTCTCTCAGATTGAAGTATTTCTTGGCCCTGTACCTTGTCTGGTTTACAACACTGATCCAGACAGGACGAAAATTCACCTGAAATCTGTCGTCGGTAAAAGTACGTGTTTCGGGTGGGGATTTTCTCAGAGTTGAAAAGACATCGCCTACCGTATCTGGACAAAAATAAAATCCACGTGTCACCTGTACAGGGCAGTGAAGTATTTCGACTTACACTTAAACTGAAGCGCTGACACTGGAGACTCCTTCCATAAACTTTAGACAAACTTCTTACAGAAAACTTCACCCGATCGATGTCTACACTTCGGGTTAAATAAAACATTTCAGTGTTAGTCTTAATTTATGTAGATCATGTAAATCACCGTACAAGTCACCGTGAACGAGCCGTTACTATAGAAACGATAACGCATTAACATAAACCTGCGGTCTGCAGCTGCACTACCGCCAGAGCCGCTCTTATAGAAAAATCATCAACGCCTCCTGACCAATCACAGTCCAGACTTTAACAGTGGCATAAGGCTGATTTTATAACCTTTGACATCATCACCACCACCATGTTAGTTTGCTTTGTCACGTCAATATCAAAAGAATATAGACGGCAGCTTGACAGGAGAGTCGCTGACCATCATTTCATCATTACCTCTCGTCCCTGCTCAGTCCATTTCCCCGAGCACGCGGCTTTATGTAAACGAACTGATCTTTATGTGACTTTCCATCTCTTTTGAGTTGCCTCGAAACCTAAAGTTAAATTTATTTACCAGGCCTCGTTCAGCGGTCTGCCTCTGTTCCCGGGCGCCACGTCATCGGAGCGAGACCGTGCCATGCCGAGCCCGTTTTGTTGGGTGCTAAGAAGAGGTTCCTTACTGTTAACGTGACATTTACGGTAACCGAGCATTCCACAAATCGTCTGTTTTCTGGGAAGCTCGTTTAAAAAGCGCCGGCCGCTGAACGGGTTTAGAGCCGCGTGGTGTTTGTCGTGTCGAAGAAGAGTGCCGTGTAGATCGGACGTCGGGGTGGAGGCTGTCTCTGAGGTTTCGGGATAATTAGGGCTAACCCTGTTTTTTAGCCCCTGAGCGGGGTTTTCCTTGGGAATGCCGCCGTCGCTCATGTTTCGCATGAGAGCGTGGGTGTCCTGCTGGCACGCCCTGCAGCTCGTATTGATCATACCAACACTTTCCTCTTTTAGACCTTCTATGGCTTTGTAGCGTTCCGAACTCCGGATTTACCGTACGCGCCGAGTGACGTGCCTTACGAAACGACTATAAACCCGCTCCGTGTCGTTTTCCGGCACAAAAAACCCCCACAAAACCCAAATACTGGTGCGCAGAAGTGACACTCGATCCTGTCTCCTGTGGTGTTGTCTTATTTCCCGATGAGAGCCTGTGGAAACACATCCATCAACAGGCCATCCATATACATCAGCCTGTGACATAAGCCATCTAGTTTCTCTCTCACACACACAGCTTGTCAACAAGTTCTCACTCCCGCAGAAGTATAGGAGAGTAAGGCCACACTGCCAAACACACACACACACACACACACACACACTCTTTGTGTGAATCACATGGCATGGAAAAACAGCCCTGAAGTGAAAGCCAGTGAGTATCAATCACATCGTCGACCAGGATGCACATAACTCTTACAGCACAGCGCTGCCGGACTCTGATTGGTCCGAATGTGTTCATTTGTTTTCTATAACCCCTGAAAAAAATGATATAACGATGATGAGTCTTAATTAATCACGTGTACGTTACAGCACAGTGAAATTCTTTTCTTCGCATACTACAGCATGTTAGGAAGTTGGGGGGGGGGGGGGGGGGTCAGAGTGCAGGGTCAGCCATGACACAGCGCCCCCTGGAGCAGAGAGGGTCAAGAACCTTGCTCAAGGGACCAACGGCGCTGGGGCTTGATCCTCCGACCTTCTGATCAGAACCCAGAGCCTGGCAGTGCTGGGGTTGATCCTCCGACCTTCTGATCAGAACCCAGAGCCTGGCAGTGCTGGGGTTGATCCTCCGACCTTCTGATCAGAACCCAGAGCCTGGCAGTGCTGGGGTTGATCCTCCGACCTTCTGATCAGAACCCAGAGCCTGGCAGTGCTGGGGTTGATCCTCCGACCTTCTGATCAGAACCCAGAGCCTGGCAGTGCTGGGGTTGATCCTCCGACCTTCTGATCAGAACCCAGAGCCTGGCAGTGCTGGGGTTGATCCTCCGACCTTCTGATCAGAACCCAGTGCCTGGCAGTGCTGGGGTTGATCCTCCGACCTTCTGATCAGAACCCAGAGCCTGGCAGTGCTGGGGTTGATCCTCCGACCTTCTGATCAGAACCCAGAG
>NC_071267.1:26553838-26563838 GCF_023375685.1 Ictalurus furcatus | reverse complement strand
CCACTCTCTCTCACGGTCTCCTAACTCGGCTGTGTCTGTGCGTATTGTAGTGCCGTGTGTTAATCTGATAATCGGATCAGCAGCGATACAGTCCGCCTTAAACCGCTCTTCACACACACACACACCCACACACACACACCCACACACACCTTACCACTTAAACCCGATCGAACACAGGCCTAACTCACCTCTCATCGTCTGTCGTTTCCTTCTCTTTTCTTTATTTACGCTGCAGTGATTTTAACCAGCGGAAACAGTGGCTACATTTTTTTTGTGTGTTTTTTTTTTTTTTTTTTTTAAACAACAACAGATTTGAGAAATTTTAGTGAATGTTTTCTGATTTAGTCTGAGCGCGAGTGTCTGACAGTATCGTCTTATTGTGAGATAAGATGGTGTGTATCTGAACACACTCTCTCTCTCTCTCACACACACACACTTTCTCTCTCTCTCTCTCACTTACACACACACGCGCACGCACTCTCTCACTCACACTGTTGCAGAAGCAGTAAAAGTGTCAGAGTTGATCAGGTCTCTCATTAGCAGGAGAGCTCTTTAATAGCAGACGTGTAATCACTTCCAGGCCGAGCAGCACACTGTGTTATAATACACGGTTATATTCAATGTTTCAGCATGAACCTGTCGCGTCCACAATGTGTTTTCACCCACACACACACACACACACACACACAGTTCACAGACACATTTTCCATAATGCTTTCTCCGACCCCTTCATTTCAGCGCGTCTCATCCGAGCGTGTCAGAACTGCGATTCAAAACACTGACGTATCGGTAAATATCGATACGCTCCATCGTTCAGAGGCACCCCTCTTTAACCTACGGCTGTCTGCGCGAACGGAATGAGGACCAGAGCTTCCACTGAGATGTGGAAGATGAGACAAACACCTGCATCATCTAAACGGGATTCAAGGCATGAATTGTACTCGGAGCTCGATTAAAGCGAGGTGCTTGTATAACCCGTCGAGTCCCTCCAGGATTTCGAGATCGCAGAAACGGGCGCGGAATCGAGGGAACCGCGCCGTATTCGGAGGAGCTTGGGGTGTTCCAAAATTCCCGCAGATCTTCCGCAGAATCGGGCCGGGACGCGTCGTCGCGACGCTCGTTCGGTCGAAGCGGTCTTCGATTCACGTGCGTCGAACATGAGTACAGCTAGAAGGTCTCGTTTACCAACAAACATCGCTGCGAAAGAGCGCGCAGAACAATTTCGTGCGATCGCGATTCCCGCAAAAATAAAAAGCACGGAAATCTCGGCAACATTCTTTTTTAAAAAGCTGCAGCAAAATCGAGCGTTTTTGGCCGCAGGAATCAGAAAGAACTCCACAAAATAGTGCGTTTAAACTCGCTTGAAAGGTAAGAAGTCCTGCTTTGTCTCCTGCTGTCCGGCCAGGCGTGCTCTGACGTCACTCGGGTTTGAAGAGCGCGTCCAGATCCCAAGCAGGAACTCTGAGTACAGGGGGCGTTTTCTTTGCTTTCGGTCACGGCTGGTGTGTATTTGTGATTTGATCGATAGTTCTGTAATCTTCGCAGTCTCCATATCCTTCAAATCCTCACACACACACACACACACACACACACTACCCGTGTAAAACCCGAGAGCCAAAATCACGTCAATCTGTTACCGCTTCGATATTTTGTTTATTATTTCTAAATGAATTTTTCCGTCCTGGACGTCGCGTCCTTTCCATCGCGTCCCGGTGTTAGCACCGTTGCTAACAGGAATCCCATGACACCGACGTCACGGACATTTCCCTCGGCCGGAATCAAAAGACGTCGAGCAAAGCGGATCGTCTGCTCGGTTAAATAATCAGGTTTCAGCCGAGACACGATGGTGATCTCTCTAATAACGTGCGCACGTGTACGCGTGCGTTTATCCTGGCTCGGGGATTAATACGTGTCTAAACAGATAAGATCCTTATTGGTCTGGACGTTCGTTTGAAGCGGAGCCTCTGACGGACACGTCTCTTGCGTCGGAGGGAAAGCAGAGAGGAACACGGTGGGTTCTGTTTCACCGCGTCGTCCGGAGCCGGCGTCACACGACTTCTCGTGATGGTGAAGTTAAACGTGGCAAAAGGCTTTGGTTTAGATGAACGAGTGTTTCATTCACACTTAAAAACAGAGATACATCCAGGCCAAGGAACGCTCAGGGTCAGAACAAAGAAAGAGGAGAGAGAGAGAGAGAGAGAGAGAGACAGAGACAGAATGACAGAGAATGTAAAAAAAAACAAAGTTATTTAACTAATGGTTCTGAATTCAAAAATAATGTCTACATGCTGCATGAATGAGCGAGAGAGAGACAGAGAGAGAGAGAGAGAGAGAGAGAGAGAGAGAGAGAGAGAAATATAGGGACAGGGAGAGAGAGAGAGAGAGAAAGAGAGAGAGAAGGACAGAGAGCGAGACAGAGAGAAACAGAGAGAGAAAGAGAGAAATGAAGAGAGACAGAAAGACAGACAGAGAGAGAGATAGAGAAAAAGAGAGCAAAAGAGAGAGACAGAGAAACAGACAGAGAGCGAGACAGAGAGAAACACAGAGAGAGAGAGAGAGAGAGAGAGAGAGAGAGAGAGAGAAACAGACAGAGAGCGAGACAGAGAGAAACACAGAGAGAGAGAGAGAGAGAGAGAGAGAGAGAGAGAGACAGAGAAACAGACAGAGAGCGAGACAGAGAGAAACAGAGAGAGATAGAGAAACAGAGAGCGAGACAGAGAGAAACAGAGAGAGAGAGAGAGAGAGAGCGAGACAGAGAGAAACAGAGAGAGAGAGAGACAGAGAGAAACAGAGAGAGAGAGAGAGAGAGAGAGAGACAGAGAGAAACAGAGAGAGAGAGAGAGAGAGAGAGAGACAGAGAGAAACAGAGAGAGAGAGAGAAAGAGAGACAAAGAGAAAGAAGGCAAGAGCGAGAAAGAGAGAAATATATTCATCACTAAATAAAATGAAAGAAAGAGAGCGAGAGAGTGAGAAAAAGAAAGTGTGTGTGTGAAAGAGAGAGAGAAAGAGACAGAGAGAAGGACAGAGAGCGAGACAGAAACAGAGAGAGAGAAAGAGAGAAATGAAGAGAGAGACAGAGAAAAACAGACAGAGAGAGATATAGAGAAAAAGAGAGAGAAAGAGAGAGACAGAGAAACAGACAGAGAGCGAGACAGAGAGAAAGAGAGAGAGAGAGAGACAGAGAGAAAGAGAAACAGAGAGAGAGAGAAAGAGAGACAGAGAAAGAAAGCAAGACAAAGAGAGAAATATATTCATCACAAAATAAAATGAAAGAAAGAGCGAGAGACAGAGAGAGAGAGAAAGAGTGAGAAAAAGAGAGTGTGTGTGTGAAAGAGAGAGAGAGAGAAAAAGAGTGAGAAAAAGAGAGTGTGTGTGAGAAAGAGAGAAAGAGAGAGAGAAAGAGTGAGAAAAAGAGAGTGTGTGTGAGAAAGAGAGAGAGAGAGAAAGAGTGAGAAAAAGAGAGTGTGTGTGAAAGAGAGAGAGAGAGAAAGAGAGAGACAGAGAAACAGAGTGAGACAGAGAGAAACAGAGAGAGAGAGACACAAAGAGAAAGAAAGCGAGAAAAAGAGAGCGACAGAGAGAGAAATATATTCATCACAAAAAAATGAAAGAAAGAGAGCGAGAGACAGAGAGAGAGAGAGAAAGAGTGAGAAAAAGAGAGAGAGAGAAAAAGAGTGAGAAAAAGAGAGTGTGTGTGAGAAAGAGAGAGAGAAAGAGTGAGAAAAAGAGAGTGTGTGTGAGAAAGAGAGAGAGAGAGAAAGAGTGAGAAAAAGAGAGTGTGTGTGAAAGAGAAAGAGAGAGACAGAGAAACAGAGTGAGACAGAGAGAAACAGAGAGAGAGACACAAAGAGAAAGAAAGCGAGAAAAAGAGAGCGACAGAGAGAGAAATATATTCATCACAAAAAAATGAAAGAAAGAGAGCGAGAGACAGAGAGAGAGAGAGAAAGAGTGAGAAAAAGAGAAAGAGTGTGTGTGTGAAAGAGAGAGAGAGAGAAAAAGAGAAAGAGTGTGTGTGTGAAAGAGAGAGAGAGAGAAAAAGAGAAAGAGTGTGTGTGTGAAAGAGAGAGAGAGAGAGAGAGAGAGAAATACATTAATCACAAAATAAAATGCGAAACAAAGACAGGACAGAGAAACCCAGAAAGACAGGAACAATAATAGAGAGCAAAAAAGAAAAATAGAGGAGGATGGGGGGAAAAGAAAATACCGAGCAGGAAAAGCAGGAAGGTTCATCTCACGGGACAGAAAAACAAGCTGAAATAAAAACAGAGCAAACACACAGCAGACTGACGGCAGGGTCTTTTCCCCGTCAGCGCTGAGACTGTCCATGACACTGTCCTCCAAATTAGGAGAGTTAATTGAAAATATTTGCGTTAGCCTGACTGCAATAGCAGAGGCCTAATTGGGGCATCGTGATGAGAGAAAAACACTCGGAGCACACGTACGGTTTGTGATGAAGTCCATACGCCGTTTAATTCACCAAACTAAACCCAAGCAAGGCCTAGCACACGGTGCATCGCCATGACCCAGCGCTAAATAAAGACTAAAATAGTCCCCGCGATTGTATCCGTCAGAGGTAAAGCATACGGCATCGTGGACTTTCGCCTGGGAAAGGAGCAGAAACGGCTACCTCCTGCGCTACGTTATCGTTTACAGAGCAGAGAAAGATGAACAAATTCACCATGTCACCATTGACGTGCTGACTTTTCTGTAAGGAGATTTGCTTTATTTAATATTTAATGGAAGGAGTCTCCAGTGTCAGTGCCAGGTAACAGTCAGAGATAAAGCTGTAACTTTTCAGACATCTTCGGGACAGACGAGTTTATGCTTCGGGGGTTTCCGCCTTATATAAAAAAATAAATAAATAAGCAAACGTATGAATGGCTGTTTAAACTGAATCAAATCAGTTATACGATTTCTAATGAAATAAAAAGTGTTTAGTTATAAAGATGTTTGTATACAGGTTGTGAAGTTGGTGACGTCTTGGTGACGTCTTGTTATAAACACGTACAGTAGCGTAGCAGCACTTACCGAGCAGGGCGACGAGTCTGTGCTTGGCTCCGTGAGCTCTGCAGTACGGAGCGACTTCTTCGTAAGTGGGGACGTCAGCGGTGTCGTACCGCTCGCTCTTTTTACACTCGTACATGGACTTGTTTGTCTTCTTTCCTCTTTTGCTGAGACGGAAGCTCCTCCGTAAAACAGCTAAACAGATAGGAAAAGAGGTTCAAGGTTAGGAGTGCTGTCCACACGTCTAGTAACTATAATGATAACGAGTCTTTATTGGTCACGTATACGTTACAGCACAGTGAAATTCATTTTTTTTTTCCACTTATCCTGGAATGTTAAGAGGTTGGGGTCAGAGCGCAGGGTCAGCCATGATACGGCACAACTGGAGCAGAGAGGGGTAAGGGCCTTGCTCAAGGGCCCAACAGTGGCAGCTTGGCAGTGCTTGGGCTTGAACCCTCGACCTTCTGATCAGTAACCCAGAACCTGGCAGTGCTGGGGCTTGAACCCCGACCTTCCGATCAGTAACCCAGAACCTGGCAGTGCTCGGGCTTGAACCCCCGACCTTCCGATCTGTAATCCAGAACCTGTCAGTGCTGGGGCTTGAACCCCCGACCTTCCGATCAGTAACCCAGAACCTGGCAGTGCTGGGGCTTGGACCCCCGACCTTCCGATCAGTAACCCAGAACCTGGCAGTGCTGGGGCTTGAACCCCGACCTTCCGATCAGTAACCCAGAACCTGGCAGTGCTGGGGCTTGAACCCCGACCTTCCGATCAGTAACCCAGAACCTGGCAGTGCTGGGGCTTGAACCCCGACCTTCCGATCAGTAACCAACCCAGAGCCTTAATCTTCAAGGCACCACTGCCCCTCAAGCCATCACTGCCCCCCCCATCAACTATAAGATATCACTTCCCTTTCCTGAGTCTCTCCACAACGAGGCCAGCGCAGACCCATCTCTGCTTGTCTGTGCAAAATCCGACACCGCAATTAGCTTCTGCTTTTTCACATTCGCATATTTGTGTCTTTCTGAAGCAGACAGAATGAAATGGAGGGAAGAATCCTCAGGCTCTGGCGCTGCAGGAACGAGCCCGATCGGAGTCCTCCTAACAGGAGCCGTTACAGCTGATGGGTTTTCATGTGCCGGAGGTAATCGGCAATGCCACCACAAAAACTTCCTGTCTGATTATCCCGGAGAGCTACTCAATCCCGCTTTCTCAAACGACCGGCGCAGACCACGCTGAAAAACAGAAACCTACCCGTCATTTCTCACTCGTGACAGACGCTAGCTAGCACGAGCGCTCAACCAAACCAAAGACACCTAATATTCCACTGCTGCATCAATCGCTGCACTTTCGCACCAGCGTACGCGACTCCTTTTGTTTTCTTAAGCGATGAATAGACGCGCGGATATGATGTAAGATACCAGAGATTAAGCGAGTATGAAAATTATGGACTGAGGCAATGGGGGTAAGAGAGAAGTACCTGATTTATTGGTTATAATGGTTTCCGCAGTGCCCGCTACAGAGCTGCACAGATGTGTCACTGCAGAGAGAGCCATTCATTCCTTACAGCTTGTTCACTTAATAGGGTCACTTAATGATATGGTGGGATACAAATGAAACACGCCATAAGTCAAACCGACCCTGTACTACAAGTGTGTGTGTGTGTGCGCAAGTCCTTAGTATAAAATTACACTGGAACGACTTTCGTTTCACTCGAGTTAACCTGGAAGTTGCTGTGCTTGTGTCAGTCGAACCCATAATTTAATCAAACCTAATTCGTTTTGGAAAAACGATCTGCATTAATAAGCCAAAAACACAGAGTTCCGATTACCTTACATGCAAGGACAGTGTGTTCGAGTACATAATTGTGCCTTTTGGCCTATATGACGCACCGCCGGTTCTGGCGTGAAGAATCTTTGTTTCTCCACTTCAAGGCAGGTGCGTAGGTTCTCCATCACAGCCAGTCAGTACAAATTCCTGTTCTTCACTTGAAGGGACTTCATAAGTCCGACCTTTCAAAACCGTTTAAAGCCTTACAGACGTCTCGGTCCGGAGCCGCCAAAAACGCTGCCCTCCGTTTCAATGCGGATGAATAAATCAAGGCTTGGATTGAAAAGTTCTCCCTGCAAAGCCTCCTGTTCCTTAAATTAGATGGAAATGAATTCATTCCAGAATGAAAGGGGGGGGGGAGAGAGAGAGAGAGAAAAAAATATCTTTCGGTATTCTGGACGCTGGATACGCTTATGGAACATTAATTCCAATTTCGCTCTCTCTTTTTTCCCCCTCAGAAGAATGCATCTCGGTAAGACAAATCATCGCGAGGGACGACATGAAGCATACTGGCAAAGCGAGTCCATCCGAAATAGCTTCTACTACTAGTAACAGGTATAAATATGGAAAACAGACATGGGACAGAGCAACGTTTTCCAGTTTCTGGTGCTGAACATGGTGAATAATGGCTGGAACATGCAGACATGTCCACACCATGCTCCCAGACCTGCACCGCCTAATGGCTAGTTAATTGGCGCAATGGAACTTACAATTACTGACTAGCAGCTCACAAATCAAACCGACCCTTCCAGCGAGAGAAGGAAAGAAAAAAAACCCCTAAAAACACCAGCTTATTAAAGCCTCTAAATTCAGTGTAAATATAGAGTACACTTGCACACGAGCCACTGCTCCTCCCAAATTTCCAGAGTACGCTCAGAAGTCGCTGCTGCGGCCTGTATACGGAGAGGACCTCGAAAAGAAGGCCCTCAGACACTATAAATATTAACACGAGAGACCCGAAGGAAAGAAAATGACGCCAAGAGCGTAACTACAAGTCGTCGAGGTATTTGTTAAAAAGAAGGAACGATAAGAGCGAAGACGTGTAAATTAAGGATAAGAAAAGCCTTGGCAAAATTCTCAGGTCAAATTGGCATGACTTTCTCCTTTATCCCAACATCTCTTTAGACACAAGAGAGAAGAGAAATGCACACACACACGATGGAGTAAGACAAAGTGCTTTTTAGGACCATGTACCCCTAAGTAAAGCCATACCTGTCTGATTATAAATCAGAACACAGACGCATTGCATTTCTTTCTCAGCGTATGGAAACGTGGAACCAGACCCGTCCCTACAACCTAAATTTATTTTCTTGTCCCATGTTGTATCGATTTGTCCAAGTTACACGGGAACATGGATTTTCAAGTATTCCGCTTGTTTAGGCCTTGCAAGTTTTTCCAGGTGAAGAAAACAAACCTGGACACATTCGAGCGACTTTGTGCATTGTTGGAATTTTAGGGAAACTCTTGCGAGGGAGATTTTTTCCTTCTACGGGCATCGGCTTATCCCTTCCATGTCCCAACATAAAGGATAAAGGAGGACTCCTTGTTAAGTAAAGCATGAAGCACTGTGTGTGGTGCAGTTATAGAAAAAACAAACACCACCACCAGGTTGGTGTGAGTACGTTAACGGGACCTAAAAAAAACAACCCCTGTGGCTGTCATTTTACAGACAGATCACAAACCCGACCTCCTCTTTCCTGAAGATATTCCAGTGTCAGAAAACATACACGTACAGCTTTACCTCTGACACCGGAGACTCCTTCCATACAGGAAATAATGAACATTTTTAATCTGTTTATACGGAGCACTCGCTGTATAGGTCTCTCTGAACGAGCTGTTTCTATAGAAACGATGACGTATTAGAACGAGTGCATTTAACCGTGATTTGCAGCTGTGATACGGTCAGAGCTGCTGTAATAGAAAACTAACCAACACCTTCTGACCAATCACGATCCAGAGTTCAACTGGAATTGAAAAGAGACGTACGTATGGTGTATGGTTAACCCAAGCTCTCAGGCATGCATCATCCAGGATCTCTCACCCCCTCATTTACAGGCGTCTGCTGAAGATGTTACGGATAGCAGACAGGCCCCTGGAGGAGCATCAGGGAGACCCCCAGCATCAAACAGTTTCCGGAGGAACTCTCCATTTAGTGCACATACAGAGACCTCTGATCCCCAAGTGTGCGTGTTAACTGGATTCAAGATTATTGTATCCATATCCCTGAGGGACAACAATCTTTTATGCGTACCCCAACCCCAGTGACCACTTCCCATATCCTGCATTTATGAGCGACCCTATTTCCTGCAGCAGGACGAGGAAAGAGAAAGGGAAAAAAAAAGATATAAAAAAAGAATCGGATCACAATCACAGATGCTGATCTTTTTTTATTTTTTTATTCTTTTTTTCTTTTTTAAAAGGAAAACGACAACTATTTAGCAGCGCTATTTGAAATATGTATTGGACAGTACTCTGAATCAAGCTGTACTGTGTAGGAATTGGTGTCTGGGGAGCGACACTGTAGAAGCCGTTTTCCATTGAAGTGCATATGTGGAAAGTGCTTTTCTGCCCGAGCGATACAGGCTCGGTTACTCCCGCTCCCGTCGTCGAAGGAGAAAGAGACAGCTTGTGTCATGGAGCGGTATTTGTTTTTCCTCTCTGTCCTATCCCAGAGCTCGTCAGACAAAAGAATGTCAAGGCAGGAATGTTAGCTAATGCATCAGGGGAAACACACACAGACAGAGTTGTTGGGCTGCCAGCTGGGATCATTAGTACATTTATGCTTTGTGCGGCGCCAAATGGGATCATAGAGGAGGAGGGAGGCCAAAACTGCTACTCCGATTTTCCTCATCACGCACCTGCTCGATCCATCATACAACCGTGTGTGTGATCACACCTACATACATACACACACGGTCTCTGTTTATAATAACCCAGAGCATTATCTGACCTCCTCTGCTAGAAAGCTTCAGACACTTTACCAGCCCAGATCTGGTAAGAGGCAGTGGTGGCTCAATGGTTAAGGCTCTGGGTTACTGATTAAGAGAATGGGTTTCAAGCCCCAGCACCACCAAGCTGCCACTGTTGAGTCGGGGCCTTGCCCAAGGGCTCGAACCCTCGACGTTCTGATCAGTAACCCAGAGCCTTAACCGTTGAGCCACCACGT
>NC_071267.1:26526338-26548838 GCF_023375685.1 Ictalurus furcatus | reverse complement strand
GGTGTGAGGCGGACGTGCAAATTGGTGTGGTATAAAAGGAACAAAACTCGTAGCTGAAACAGCGGCAACGAGATAATCGTGTGCTTGCCGATGAACTCCGGACAAAGTCCGTGACTGGTCGTCCGCCATGTCAATCAAATCGCACGCAGTTTATTAAAAATGCTTTCCAGAAAATGCTAGTAATCTGGTTTGTAAGCCAGGACTTTTGTTCTGTGTAGAGGGGGGGAAAAAACCCCTCATTTTTAAATAACACCACCTGTAAAGCGTAGTATTAAGCATAATGGTGTTTGAACACAAATGACGAGATCTGGAAAAGGACACGCACGGTTGTCCTTCGCATGCCCCGAAACTCAAGGGCGCATGACGCGAGCGTCAGTGTATGCAGTTACTGTTGTGATGAAAAGGATCTCCGAGTGACACGGTAATGATGGAAAGCAGAAGGAAGAGAGAGCCTGAGATCGGGCTCGGAAGGTCCCGGCGGCCCGCGCCGGCCACAACAAGAGCCGGCCGGACCGCCACCGCATCGGCGTGGAACTCGCCCAAATCCTTTAACTGCCATACATCTAACTTATACAAAGAGCTATTTAGTCTAAGCACGCTGGCAGCACACAGGAAAACCATAAACTGCAGTCGTTTATGACTAGAATATGAGGAATGAGTGCATAATTGCCTGTTTGGCTTTCACTCATCCCTGCTCTTCAGAGTACCTACAGAACAGCCTTCTCTCATTACACTGATACGCTCGTTCCTGCTCAGCACACGACTTTCGGAGCCTCCGAGATCCGAAACAGATCTTTACTGTCACAGAAGGAACATTTATCAGCTCCTGATGAAAACGTTTGGATTTAGACCGAGGCCACAAGAGGAGCACGAAATAATCTCCGTGCCGCCCGAGTTTCCCGGGATGAGTCGGAGCTGCGGAGCCGGCGCGGTAATGCTAATGTACAATGTGTAAAATCCGTCGTTAAAAAAAACGGACAAAAAAAAAAATCGACACGGATGACAATTTACATCGATCGTCCTGCTTAAAAGTTTACACCCCCCTGTCTCTTAATGTATCGTGTCGCCTTCTTGAGCGTCAGTGAACGTTCGCACCTTGTCTAATAGTCGTGTACGAGTCCCTCGGTCGCCCCCAGTGTGAAAAGACGGATACAGACGCCGTTGGAAAGGGCTCAAATATGCAGAAGATTCTGGAAAAGTAAAGAACGTGCACGACCTGGAGGATTTTTTTCTGAAGAACAGTGGGCGGTTTAACTGCTCAGGACAAACGAGGGACTCGTGAAGAACTCTCACAGAACATAAACACGTCATGTCGTGGATCATCCAGGTAACAAGACTCAAACGTACGTAAACGTTTACGTACTGTAAATTCAGTTACTGTCGTGTCTTGTGGGCTCATACTGCAAGTAAACATCCGTTACGTGAAATAGCTTATTCAGGGCAGTACGAAATAATCATAATAATAATAATAATATTAATAAACACAATTTTTAGGATCCCAATTATCATTATTTCAATTATCAACATTATAATACGTTCCATCGCCAGCCTCTCTTTTTTTCCCCTCTCACTTTGAAGTTCATTAGACAAGAAACTCAGCTTACATAAACTATAACGCACACAACCTTCCGCTAAGCTCTCTAATACGGCTGACGATTATTATTATTTTTTAAACGGAGTAATCGCAATTAAAGCGCAATTTAATTACGTGAGTAAACCTTGTAGAATTCAAACGGCTAATCTTACATAAATACGACAAAACGGCATTTAGAATCAGTTTAGCAGATCGGATCCGCACGGGTAAGACCATAAAACTCCCATGGACACATCACAGACATGACACAACGAGCCTAATATTTCGTTTATAGGCTGTAATAAAGAGCGAGAGTGAAGGAGCGGGCATTTACGTCCCGACGCCTTGCTCTCGTGTGTGACTCACGATGCAATGATGCGCAATCGCTGGATAATGGCGCGCTTTTACAACACGATCACACTCGCTGAGCAACAGCCATGACGTGGAATTAATCCCAATATGGGGTAGGGTGTATAAACGGGGCGTAAAAAAAGAAAAAGTCTCGACCGCACTTTTTACCGTTAGACAGAAACTATCCCAGAGATTCGAGAGCTATGTGGTGTGCTACAGGTTTCCTTGTCCGGTGAAACGCTCATGCGTGCTGCAGTACAAATAACAACAACAAATAAAATAACAACAACAAATAAATAACGATGTTTAAAGAATTGTACAGTGCAACTGGGAACAAGACGTTTTCCATATAAGGACATTAAAATACAACACGCACACTTATTCACATATCCGTGCTAGGGATGTAACCGAATCCTGGGTTAGGCCTCTGTTTAGGCCACGCCCACTATAGGTTACCATACGCTGGATCCATACACAGGAGCATTACACTCCTCCTCCTCCATCTATTTTTACACGATAAACTCCTCCCCCCTCGATATTAATTCCAGATAGACAGATTGGTTTTTAGGATCCTCAAAAACGAAAAAATCTTTGCAATGAAGCTGATTCGGGGGCGGGGCTACGTACGAGTTAAACACGCTTTACGATTTATCTCCGACGCAATCGATGCCAAGTCCGCCAGCGAACTTAATTCAAAGTTAGTCATCAACCAAATCATGGTTGTTAGGGTGACGCTCATGACCCCTGAGAATTCTTCAAGACTCGGTTGAAAACTGTAAATAAACACTAATCCCAGTCTAAACGCGGTGTTCGGGTGAGTCTCGTTCGCGGTCACGCTTAGTACATCCTCTACACATACTCCATTAATAACGAACAAAAACACACGCGAGACGAGAAGAACGACGTGGAATAAGAGCAAGGAGGAGATTCAAAAGATTTTAGGTGAAATTGTGATGCGTGTGTGTGTGTGTGTGTGTGTGTGTGTGTGTGTACTGGCTGAATCGTTTCAATGACAGGGGAACATTTGGAGCCACTTTAAAACGCTTCCTCACAGTCATGTGTTCCCAATTCCACAAAATAAGCTCAAATCAAAAAACTCTACATATAGCCCACATCTTTCCTTTCTCTCTCTCTCCCTATCTCACACACACACACACACACACACACACACACACACACTGCCCAGAACAGGGACAGCTCAGTCTAAACAACTGTCACAGAGAATCACAGGACGAGATAAACGGCGATAACGAGCACTAACGATAGCTACTTCCCGTCCTAGCATTTACACCGGAGTGTCGGCGAGAGAGTGGAACTCAAAGCCCAAGCGCTTTAACGACCGACGTGTTTCACACATGAGGCTGCGGTCGGCCCGCGCGGAGAGATGACAGGCTAAAACGAAAACAGCTTCTCTGGCACTCAGGGCGCAGAGATAAAGAGGAGAAGGCGAAGAGAGGAAGGGAAAGAAAATGACCGAGAATGAAGCTTAAGTGAGAGAAAACTCAAACAGGGTCAGATAAAATAATAATAATAATAATAATAATAATAATAATGAGGAGACATGAACGTGTGATCAGTATCGCAAAATTAAACTAAATTGTACAGAGCTGGCATTTTTTAAACCCTTGGTTTTTTTTTTTTTGGTTTTTTTTTTTAAATTTTACCCACAATTCTCAAACCCGAAAGTCACGGCAAAGTCAAATCACAGAAAATCATGGGGCGGGGGTGTAATGTTTTCCATAAGCTTTACGTTAGACTCCTTCCATAAATATTAAATGATCACCTCCTTTAAAAAAATTTTTAAAAATCGCAAAAAAGTCGAGAATCCAGTAAGACGCGCTGTGGTATCAACAAAATCAAGCACTTCCTGTTAGTGAAGAAGAGTGCGTTGGGGTTAAACGTGAGTCAAGGACCGTCACGTCATCTCTTTTTCAAAAAAAAAACAAACAAATAAATTTGTTAAATAAAGTTAGGCGGGGCTTAGTGATTGATTGACATCCTGTCTAGCGGTCGCTCTTTGACCTTCGGCTGCTCGGCTCGGATGCCTGGCTCGCGTCCTGCCCCGCTATATAAAAATATTAAACGGTATTAGCTGCGCGCGTGCGGTTTTCAAACGAACTCATGACGACGTGAAGATGACAGCGCTCTCGATCGCACCTCGGGGTGGTCCTGGAAAACTCATCAATCCCAACGCCTCGATGGCAGCCGTGTCAGCTTTTTCTCAGGGCTGTCGTCTGGAGCGTGAGATGGAAGAATCAAGAAGAAAAAAAAAATAAGAAAAAAATCCGAAGGTGGAGGTATGGAAAGCGGGCCAAGCTCATGGCAGCTTCGGGAGTGTGCGTGTCTGGATGCATGTCAGAAGCATGTAGAGAGAGAGAGAGAGAGAGAGAGAGAGAGAGAGTATATACGTGTGTCATGGCGAACACTAAGTGCTGCCATGTGCTCGGCATGAGAAACGCGCAGCACAAGACTAATAAACAAACGCAGGTGCCCGTGTGCACAGTAAAACCTCTTTAAACATCGACATTTTCTCCAACAACCTTTTACCGTCTCAAATCCAGAGCCAAATGATCAGGATTAAATGTTCACCGAAACCGAAACCCAACTAAAATGTATCAAGTTACATCAAACGCCTTGTTTACGAACACGGCGACGAGACGTCTCCTCTGAAATCGTGTTTACGGCCATAAATAAGTGGTTAAGTGTTGTTGATAAAGTGTGTGTGTGTGTGTGATGGTACACTCACATGGTTTCCGAGAGACCTTCTGAGGCTGGGTGTTGGCCGTCGGCTGTTGGAGAGCGAACCTCCTGACGGACGAGAAGGAGAGACAGAGAGACTGATAAACGAGTGGAGTCTGTGATATGATGACGTTTAATGGAAGGAGTCTCCAGTGTCAGAGCTCTGGACGTTGTGGTTACAGGAAAATAATCAGCCGTGTGGTGATGACTGGAACGCCGCTTCGTCACGCCACCCTGTTGTTGATTATTTTCCTGTAACGGCATGACAGGGTTTTACTCCGTACACCACACGCCTGCACGTCCAGTACAATCGCACGGATACTGGATTTGAGATCCTTCACAGGTTTCCTTTCTTACAAGAAATTTCATTTTTCTCATGAACAGTGCTAAGTGGTTGCTCGGTTTTCTACAACGGACACACACGTGCACGCGTGCGCACACACACACACACACACACACACACACACGTGCATGCTAGAGGTCCACTTTGTACAGAGAAGCCCTGATGTGTGATTTTTCCATGCACAGAGCATCCAAAGTGGATCAAACCAGTGCTATCATTTTCTGTCATTACTCATCCCGGGCCAGACAGCCGCGGAAATCCAAAGTATTTTGGCCGAGAGGACGAACCCTCACATGAGAGACAGAAGGAGAAAAAAGAGAGAGAGAGAGAGAGAGAGAGAGAGAGAGAGAGACACTGTCCGTTCATGTAGAAAATACAAACACATCAGCTATCTAGTGATGGAGGAAGCATCCCCTCTCACCTGTCACACAGTAAAGTAATAAACATGTCCGTGTGTGTGTGTGTGTGTGTGTGTGTGTGTGTGTGTGTGTGTGTGTGAGCGCGCGTGCACTCATACTGCCGTATTTGAATCTTTTACACTTGTTTTACAATACTGTAAAGTAGAAAAGTATCTAATAGATTATTTTGTTCTGGGGGTCTGCGGCCTCTGTTTTCATAACTGACCGCTTGTTCCTGTAGAGTCAAAACAAACGATACTCTACTGCAAACAAATGCATATTAATGAATTCTCTTACAAAGAAAGAAAGAAAGAAAGAAAGAAAGAAAGAAAGAAGGGACCGTTAAGGGAAAGAAAGAAAGAAAGAAAGAAGGGAAAGTTAAGGGAAAGAAAGAAAAAGAAAGAAGGGACAGTTAAGGGAAAGAAGGAAAGAAAGAAAAAGAAAGTCAAGGGAAAGAAAGAAAGAAAGAAAGAAAGAAAGAAAAAGGAAGAAGGGAAAGTTAAGGGTAAGAAAGAAAGAAGGGAAAGTTAAGGGAAAGAAAGAAAGTAAGAAAGAAAAAGAAAGAAGGGGAAGTTAAGGGAAAGAAAGAAAAAAAGAAGGGACAGTTAAGGGAAAGAAAGAAAGAAAGAAAGAAAGAAAGAAAGAAAGAAGGGAAAGTTAAGGGAAAGAAAGAAAAAGAAAGAAGGGAAAGTTAAGGGAAAGAAAGAAAGAAGGGAAAGTTAAGGGAAAGAAAGAAAAAGAAAGAAGGGAAAGTTAAGGGAAAGAAAGAAAAAGAAAGAAGGGAAAGTTAAGGGAAAGAAAGAAAGTAAGAAAGAAAAAGAAAGAAGGGAAAGTTAAGGGAAAGAAATAAAGTAAGAAAGAAAAAGAAAGAAGGGAAAGTTAAGGGAAAGAAATAAAGCAATGTTAAATATTAAAAATCCAAAAATGCTGTAAGCTGAACTAGGAGAGAGAGAGAGAGAGAGAGAGAGAAAGAAAGGATAATAAAAGAAAGAACAAGAACATGAGGGATGACAAGAAATCAAGAGCGATAAGAAAAAAAAAGGGAGGAATGGAAAGTTAAGAGTAGCAAAAAATACTGGAGGGAGAAAAAGAAAAGATATAGATTAGGGGAAGGAAAGAAAGAATGAAGGAAATAAAGCAAGAAAAAAAGAAAAAAAGAAAAAGAACAAAAATGGAAGAAATTAATGAAGAAATAAATCGAGAATTAAAATGGGGAAAAAAATGATAATTTTTCCTTTAAAAAATCCATTATTTAAGCAATGAAAGAAAGGGAATGAAAGAAGAAGAAAGAAAGAAGGATGACGGGGAAAGGTGGAAAAGAATGGAAACATGGGGGAAAAGACAAGAAAAGGAAATAGAAGGAAAAAAGGAAAAGAGGAAAGAAAAGGGAATGAAGAGAATGAATAAAAAGGAATGAAAGGGAGGAAGGCATGTAGAGATTATAGTCTCCTGAAAGGATGCCCTCCGCTCTACATACTCCAAAGTGCAATAGGTAGTGAACATGGTGTGGTTTGGGACACTGCACTGAGTGAAACACGGAGAGTGAGGTCACTGATGGACAGATGTGCACTCACCTCTCCTGGAACTGCTTGGAGGGGATGAGTCCGGCGCGAGGGTTGGTGCCGCCCTCGATTTTGGCCTGCCACCATGTAGCATCCTCCTGAGACATGACTCGCAGCACATCACCCTTCTTGAAGGCCATACCTGCCTCCTTACATGGAATCGCCTTGTCCTCCTCCGGGTCGTAATCAAACAGAGCCTTCACGTACGTCTAGAGAGAGAGAGAGAGACAGAGAGAAAGTAAGAGAGAGTAAGCGAGAGAGAGAGCAAGAGAGAGTGAGAAAGAAAGTGAGCGAGAGAGAGAGAGAGTGCGAGAGAGCGAAACAGAGAGAAAGAGAATCAGATTATGGATCTGCATGTAAACACACTTATAAGAATTGACAGTGTGTATGTCCAGGCGTGTTCACTGTGGTGCTGTGAGTTACCTTGGGCTCACTGGCTGGACCCTCTGTCTCTGGACCTGGTACCACTTTAAAAGTAATGGCACCCTCGGACTGGGACTGAAGATCAAACCAAAAAGCATTATCTCACAATCAACATCAATAACCCATAATCAATTCAGCTCACACAGCATACACACACACATATATTCTAACATACCAGAAGCTGAATGATGTCCTCTGGTCTCTTTCCCTCCACTGGGATGCCATTGACCTCCTTCAGCTCGTCTCCCACGTGGATCAGGCCTGCAGACGAGAAAGCAAAATGGGTAAAAATATATATTTGTTTAAAAACACCAAGAAAGGAGAGCGAAGCTATGAACACAATACCGTGTGTAAACAATTGAACACTATATAAACATGTTAGAATTTGGTCCACTTCGGCTGATCTAATATTCAGCTTTTGATAACATATTGCAAGATCAGGAGGATTGTGTCTTATCTACTTCTTTGTCTTGAATACTCCTACTGTCCTAAGAACGGAAGCTGTACGTCTCTCTTCTAGTGTGGAAGCTGCACTCCAGAGTTGATTTGGTGAACAAAATGTAAGAAATGTTAAGCAATAACCTTATTTCTATGACAAAAATAAAATGATGAAGGTGCCTGCACAAAAGGCTATTCATCAAAGGCGACAAGATGAAGGAGACTGGGCAAAGAAGACCTGCTGGAGGAGGTCAGGTGGAGGAGACTGGGCAAAGAAGACCTGCTGGAGGAGGTCAGGTGGAGGAGACTGGGCAAAGAAGACCTGCTGGAGGAGGTCAGGTGGAGGAGACTGGGCAAAGGAGACCTGCTGGAGGAGGTCAGGTGGAGGAGACTGGGCAAAGAAAACCTGCTGTTGGAGGTCAGGTGGAGGAGACTGGGCAAAGGAGACTCAGCGAAGGCAAGTGATCAAAGGAAAGTGATCAAAGGAGACTGGGCAGAGGAGACCTGCTGGAGGAGACCTGCTAGTGAAGACTGGGTGGAGGAGACTGGGGAAAGGAGACTGTGCAGAAGAGTGTAAGCAGAAGAGACTGGGCTGAGGAAACTGGACAAATGCAAAGAATACTGGGCAAAGGTGAAGAAGACTGGGCAAAAGCAACTGGGTGATGCAGGCTGGACAAAAGAGCCTGGACCATGGAGACTGGGCAGGGGCAAATAGGCAGAGCTTACTGGACCAAGGGGCTCACACCAAGATGACCAGAACAAGGAGACTGGACCTGGGAAAAGCCGACTTGGAGAAGGGGGCTGGGCGAAGGCAACTGGGAAAATGCAAGTGGGTGAAGACAACACTCGCACAGGAGGGAGTAAAAAACAGACTGGACAAAGACAAAGAAGGTGAACTGGGAGAAGGAGACTAGGCGACTGGGAGAAGGTGAACTGGGAGAAGGAGACTAGGTGACTGGGAGAAGGTGAACTAGGAGAAGGAGACTAGGCGACTGGGAGAAGGTGAACTAGGAGAAGGAGACTAGGTGACTGGGAGAAGGAGACTAGGCGACTGGGAGAAGGTGAACTAGGAGAAGGAGACTAGGCGACTGGGAGAAGGAGAACTAGGTGACTGGGAGAAGGTGAACTGGGAGAAGGAGACTAGGCGACTGGGAGAAGGAGAACTAGGAGAAGGAGACTAGGTGACTGGGAGAAGGTGAACTGGGAGAAGGAGACTAGGCGACTGGGAGAAGGAGAACTAGGAGAAGGAGACTAGGCGACTGGGAGAAGGAGAACTAGGAGAAGGAGACTAGGTGACTGGGAGAAGGTGAACTGGGAGAAGGAGACTAGGTGACTGGGAGAAGGAGACTAGGTGACTGGGAGAAGGTGAACTGGGAGAAGGAGACTAGGCGACTGGGAGAAGGTGAACTGGGAGAAGGAGACTAGGTGACTGGGAGAAGGAGACTAGGTGACTGGGAGAAGGTGAACTGGGAGAAGGAGACTAGGCGACTGGGAGAAGGAGAACTAGGAGAAGGAGACTAGGTGACTGGGAGAAGGTGAACTGGGAGAAGGAGACTAGGCGACTGGGAGAAGGAGAACTGGGAGAAGGAGACTAGGTGACTGGGAGAAGGAGACTAGGTGACTGGGAGAAGGTGAACTGGGAGAAGGAGACTAGGCGACTGGGAGAAGGAGAACTAGGAGAAGGAGACTAGGTGACTGGGAGAAGGTGAACTGGGAGAAGGAGACTAGGTGACTGGGAGAAGGAGACTAGGTGACTGGGAGAAGGTGAACTGGGAGAAGGAGACTAGGCGACTGGGAGAAGGTGAACTGGGAGAAGGAGACTAGGTGACTGGGAGAAGGAGAACTGGGAGAAGGAGACTAGGCGACTGGGAGAAGGTGAACTGGGAGAAGGTTACTAGATGACTGGGACAAGGCGACTGTCACACAGGCGTGGTAAAAAAACCCAGATTTCTGTAAATGCAGAACCAGTCAGTGAATACCCGTGATTCTGTTGTACAGAGCACGATTATCTAACCACTGCCCTACAGTGATAAACATGAGATTAGTTAATGGAGTCAGTATAAGCAGCTACAACTCACCACTTCTGTCTGCTGCTCCGCCCTTCATGATGCGAGCGATTGTGATGGCTCCGTTTTTTTCGTCTTTTTTAATGGTGGCCCCCTGTTCAAACACACAGTGCCGTGAATAAAACATGTGAAATGATGAAAGTGTCCGTTAACAAACCAACCTTTCCGACGTAAAACTGCCGTCCGTCTCACACCTCCTGTAGGTCGCCATTACATATTTTAATTCTACACATATTTCAGATGTACACACTTTTACAAGCAAATCAGGGTTGCCAGACTGCCAACTGTTTTTAATCCAATCGCAGTTTAAAACTGACTTCAACCCTTCTTAAATCGCGGTGAGATTACGTCTCAACTACATTTTAAATTGGTTTATATTATATAACACCACTCTAGAATTCCCAAATCTGATCGGTCAGAAGGGATTAATGAATTTTTCTACAACGGCAGCTCGCAACAGGAACTCTCAGATGTCCCACAGCGTTAAACGTAACTATAAACAGATAAAACGTATAACGTGTCCTTATTTGACGAATAAAAAATAATAATTGGAATCGCTGGCAGATTGCTGTAGTATCAAAGGAATAAAACATGTTGGGAGATGCTAGTATAGGAAAATAATCAACACAGAGGTGGAAACTGCGACTCGAAACCGTCCCAAAGTGTCTTATTCCTTACAGAAATACCAGACAATCAGAGCACTAACACAGCTCATCTAGATACAGGAGCTTATCATCATTCTTTCTGTCCTTCAATACGTCAAAATCATCAAATCAGTCTTTTCTGCAAGAGTCCAGGACACAGGACGAGGTTGCTATGGTCGCAAAGAGCCGTGTGTGTTCGTGCGTGAATTCGTGAGTCGGTCATATAGAGGATGACTGCAATTCAATAGCAGGTTTCTGATTAAAACAATATTGTCTGTATTGTAGCCACACACACACACACACACACACACACACACACACACACACACACACACACACACACACACACACACACACACACACACACACACACACACACACACACACACACACACACACACACACACACACACACACACACACACACACTCACTCACTCACTCAGGGTTTCTGCACTATATCACCAGCCAGCTGACATCACTGTTTTGGTGCGCTGCCTCTAATGATTTTGTAATGTCATTTTGATGAGGATAAGTGCATTTCCTCAAGGTCCTTCGCAAGGAGTTAAACGCTGCCTCTCTGATGGAAAGCGCAGCCTGCTTGATGTCTCTGAACGGTTCGTCCTAATCAAATAAATGGGCCAATTAGATGCCCCGAAGGTCTTCGGTGGAATGACGGCGACTGGTCGGTAGCCTCGAGAGGTGACAGGACCGTCAGCCGGCATCGGTGAAGTCATCATTAAACAGAGATGAAGAAAAGCAGAGCGAGTGGAAGGAAAAAACAAACAGACTGCTGAGGAGAGCGAAGAAGTAAATAGTAAAAGCGCCCCGAATGCACTATATCCGAGTGTTTAAAATAATGTCGGGAAACGACTAAAAACGGCCCGGTTCTACCCGTTTGCACACGGTGGAAATGGCAGGATCTGTGTGTACACGTGAACAGAAGAGTTAAAACAATTTAAAGAGCTGAATGTTACTTACAGTGATGGTACCAAACCATTTCTCAAATACCCGATTAAAGCTTTAAGTGCTTCAGTTTAAAATAAACAGTTAAAAAAAAAATCTGGAGGGAAAAAACCCAAAAAAAACCAAAACTAAAAACACCTAAAAACTCGACTTACCAAAACCACATCTTTCACATACAGAGCAAATGTAATAAAAGCATAATGAAAATAAATCTTAACAAAAACTACAATCAAGCCACCATGTATAAACATTTACAGTTCCGCCAAAAAAATAATAAAATAAAACATTTCCACCCGTTTGTTACGGGAGTGGAGCAAGTTCGGATTCTGTTCTCCTATACGCGAGTTTTTTATTTTGTCGTATCGACCCGATATCGAGCCTGGGTATCGGATCAGCGCCATCCCCAGTTGAGTGGGAGCTGGTGTACTAGCTGGCCAGCTGTCACAGTGCACACACACACACACACACACACACACACACATCTGTTTCACGTGGAGAGAAAGCTCAACCCTGAAAATGAAAGCACTTTAAATAAAGTGTAATATATACCTAAACATTTCCAATCCATTTCTAATAACATTAAAGTTGGAAATGTTAGCAGGATGGAGTTTTTCCTCTGCGTCCTCGTCTTACTGTTGAGATCCAGTGAGCCGGAGCCTCAAAACACGTCCATCACACACATCAATACCCTAGCAATGAGGATAAAAAAATAACCTAAAATAAAAAACATAAAAAAAAAAACACTTCACAAAAACTCAAATAAAGAGAGGAAAACTACAGAAACGGGACGAAGAAACTTCCCAAACTCAGACATGAGCACGTGCGGATGCCAAGCGGGTTAGCGAGGGTCACGTCTGCCTCTGACTGATTTTATGATCGAGTCAAAGGAAATGTGTAACGTTTTAAGGAATACTTGAAATAATAGACTACTACTAAGAAGAAGAAGAAGAGGAGGAAGAAGAAGAATAAGAAGAGGCAGAAGAAGAAGAGGAGGAAGAGGAGGAAGAAGAGGAAGAAGAAGGAGAGGAAAAAGAGGAGGAAGAAGAGGAAGAGGATGAATAAGAAGAGGATGAAGAAGAAGAGGAAGAGGATGAATAAGAAGAGGAAGAAGAAGAGGAAGAAGAAGAAGAGGAAGAAGAAGAAGAGGAAGATGAAGAAGAGGAAGAGGAAGAAGAAGAATAAGAAGAGGAAGAGGAAGAAGAAGAAGAGGAAGAAGAGGAAGAATAAGAAGAGGAAGAGGAAGAAGAGGAAGAAGAGGAAGAGGAAGAAGAGGAGGAAGAGGAGGAAGAAGAAGAAGAAGAGGAAGAAGAAGAAGAGGAAGAAGAAGAAGAGGAAGAAGAAGAAGAAGAAGAATAAGAGGAAGAATAAGAAGAGGAAGAATAAGAGAGGAAGAATAGGAAGAGGAAGAAGAGGAAGAGGAAGAGGAAGAAGAGGAAGAATAAGGCATTTATCCCCTCATAATAGAGCTCTCAATGAACATCTCAAGGTGGTACAACAATAATCTAAACAACATATAACTAAAAACATATTTAAAGCGAAATATTTTCCTGAATAAAAGCATCTCTACACCTGGGTAACCAAACCTTTACAATCCTAAACTAACTCAATTCATTTAACGGAGAAAGAAGCTAATAAATAGATAACGGTTGATAATGATTACGCAATTATTTCAAATTTGATCCTAAATTCGAGCAACTGACGGCTAGAGAAATAAGGGCTCTTGTTTAAATCGTTATTCCTAAACAAGTGATTACGGAACTCGAGACGTAACGTTAACAGCTCGCACCTAATTAAGCAAACCGAACACACCCCGCCGTCTCAGGGCGCGTCTCGATCAGCTCCCTACTTCAGTAATCATGGCGCTGATTGGGGACTCGGCCATTTCAAAGGGCTGTCTCGATCGCAAACTCCTTCCAGTGTACTGTTATGGTGGCTCCCTATAAAATCCCAGAATGCACTGCAAAAAACATACTCAGAAACGTCGCTGGACATTGAGTCAGCGGTGTCTCCATGCGTGTCGTGAGCGCCAGGGTCCCTACTAGTGCCCCAACTCGTATACTGATTCACCAACTAGGGAGCTAAGGATCTGATTGAGACGTGCCCCAACGGTACACTAACTCGCCTAGCCAGCCATGCAGTATAACACAGCAAGTCCGATGTTTACTACTCATTTTTATCCATCATTTCTCTTTATCTTTCAAAGCTGTGTTTAACGTTTCTCTGAGCTATTAATCCGACGCGGCAAGATGCACGTCTGACCCATATTACAGAAAATTACCTGATCCTTTCTGCTCTCCGGACCCGCCTGATCCGTTTCGGATGCCCTACCCCTGGATGGAGCCCTCATCTACTCCAGGTATCACCAGGCTCTCTAATTCCAGACTGCTGGGACTACGGCTGCTTCTAAGGCCAAACAAATCCATAATGAACTTTTTCACACTATCCGTTGTGACCCAGATGAGGACGGGTTCCCTTCCGAGTCCGGTTCCTCTCAAGGTTTCTTCCTCTTAACATCTCAGGGAGTTTTTCCTCGCCACCGTCTCGCTCAATAGGGATAAATTCGCACCCTTAAAATCTCTATACCGTGTTTATATATTTCTGTAAAGCTGCTTTGAGACAAGGTCTATTGTACAAAGCGCTACACAAATAAAATTGAACTTGATATTATAATTATACAAGAGCGGTGACTTGAACTATATAGGTTTAATACAAACCTCAATAAACTTAGAAGTAAAATAAAACCTGCAATTTTAATAAAAATAGGACAAATGGTGTTTATATACTGTATGATACATAGCATTCAAATATGAACTGTGTAACAGCTTTGGGTTCAGGAATAATAAATAGATGAAAAAAAAATACAGCTCTATAATCTATAAGGTATAATCAGTCATTTGGGTGAAAGCTAGCTGCAGTATTAAAACTCCGAAGTGAAACGTATACAGCCTCTAAATTCAGCGTTCGTCCCAAGGCCACGCTTCGGAATCATCGCCATGATTAACAGCCGAGTCCCGAACGGGACACGAGTAGAGCTCGCAACTCACCTCACCGCACCTTTAATCTGTTAACAAGTTTATGAGCGTGTCGAGTGCACTCAAGGCCGAGCAGCGGCGTCTAGTCCCTAACCGCCACGCTGCCTCAGACATGATGGATGGCCTCCAATCACAGGCGCTGATGAGCGTGCTATGCTACACTACACTAGGCTAACTAACCAAAGCAGTCATGCAGGGTGCCATTTAACCATCACAAACTCGTACACACGCACATATAAGTGCTGATGCACATAAAAAAAACAAAAGTTGATGCGGATGGAACTGTTCCGCGTTGGCACAAACAAACATCGGGCCTTTTTTTGTCGGGGGGGGGGGCAGAATGCAAACGGATAACTAGCAACTCTACAGAGAGAGGGAGAGGGGGGGAGGAAGAATAAAGAGAAAGCACTGAAACAGAATGGGTGCTGGAGAGCGAAGGAGAAAATGAGGCTGAATCAGAGGCCATGGCGGCCCAAATTACTCATCAGTAAGGCGATCCTCAGCGGCCAGTTGCAGTGGTGATCAGGGCCATATGCACGCACGCCAACACATAAATGCTTATGACTGTTATTGCAGCGGCTGCCAAAACCAGAACGCTTAATCTGCATGGAGCGCAGAGGCGGGGAGCGTGAGCCGCCCTATCAGCCTGAACCGATGGCCTCGCACACGCAAAACACAAGCTGACATAAATTTTATTTATAAATAAATAAATAAATAAATAAATAAATAATCCCGAACCTGGCATTACCTACTGGTATTAGTAAGATAGCAGAAAATTCTTTGAGAATTATTAATCCTGTATCCACAGCAGATATATCCATGGGTTTACAGCGAGATGAATTGTCTCGACACGTCACATGGAACTGAGCGCAAGCGATCTGAGACGCAACGTGGACTTGACTGTAAGTGGAGCTACACTCTACGAGGACCTGCCGCAATAAGTGTTGTGAATCAGGTTAAAGTCATGAGACTCGATCTGGACTTGAGAGTAAGTGAACCGAGACCCGGCGTGGCCTTGAGAATAGCAGCTAGAAATTCACTGTGGACTTTTAAGAACGTTAACCCGAGTGTATTATCTGGAGAATAATATGAGGATAACTAACTTGAGACTCTATCTGGACTGGAGGAGAAGTAACAAGACTTAACATGGACTTGAGAATAAGTGACTGGAGGTTAAATGACCTGAAACTCAACATGAACGCAAGGATAAGTAACGTGAGACTTGATGATTAATCGTTCGAGCCTCGATGTGGTTCGGAGGTTAAGAAACGAGACTCAACATGGACTTAAGGGTAAATGACTTGAGACTCGACGCGGATTTGGGGTTAAGTAACGCTGGACACGGCTCTGAGAATAAATGACTCGATGTGTACGTCTTGGGGTAACAGAGAGAAGCGCTTCATATAAAAGAACAACAAAAGCGGAGCAGTTGCAACGATTTTAAAAAAAAAAAAAAAAAAAAAAAAAGTAAATCTATCTTTTGTTGTGTCCTTGGTTACGTCAGATAAATCAGTGCTCATAATACCACCAGACACACACACACACACACACACACACACACACACACACACACTCTCTCGCCTTTAACCCTTTAGTCCGATGGCTTCATCATTACCAGACATTATGTTAAATAAAAGAAAACTGCTTGTCATGAGTGCTGAAACTGAGAATGAGCCCTAAGCGGAAGAGAATGAATAGGAACGAGAAGAAGACGGAAGCAGGGGTCTGGGATAAAACGCTCCATTTCATCTCTCATGTCTCCTGTAATACGGCCTATAAGGCCAGACACCCTCATTATGTGCTCACTGTGAAAACATACTTAACAGTGTTTCCTCCGAGCCACAGACGGGTCTGCGAGTACGTCTGTCCGTGTGTCCTCTGAATGAACTGTAACATATGTTGTGGAACTGCATATGGTGCGACTGCCTGTTGCTTTATACTGTCAGCATATACTAGATAGTGTGTGTGTGTGTGTGTGTGTGTGTGTATAAATAAATTATCAGCAGTTTCACCAAAAAGGCCCATCTGTTGTATAGCAGACTTTAAGTGTTTGTTAAGTCTGTTATCATTGCAATTACCTGACCAAGAAAACAGCACTTTCACATGTCAGCTCTTATTCCTGTAACGACAGCAGGGACCGGCTTCACAGGACAACCACACACTTCACTACACAAAGAGCTCAGTGTATAGGTGTGTGTGTGTGTGTGTGTGTGTGTGTGTGTGTGTGTGCTCTAGTACCACCTAAATTGCCTGTAACGTTATACGAGAGATCACGGAAATGGAGAGCTGGGAATTCCAGGTTGGGAGGAGGAAGGAAGGAATAATCAGGAAATGATGGCGAGATCTGAGCCTTTCATTCGAGTGATCAATGACATTTAAAAAGCCCAACCAAGCAGACCGCCGTAATGTTCATGCCATTCGACAAACTGCATAATAGAGCAAGTCGTGAAAACTGTGGATTAGATTGGATTTAAGTCTATAACTTGAGCTTTTGAGGCATATGAGACCTTACGGAGAACAATAAAGACTTGGCATATGCAGTTTTTTTTTTTTTTTTTTAAATAATGGCAAAAAAGCTTATGATTTGGTGTGCATGATTTTCTGTGCAAGGCGATTTGATGTGCAATAAAAAAAGCGGGTCCTTTCACCGTAAAAAGGACAGTAATCACGAGTGGAGAGCGCAGAAAAACTGCAGTGGCTTTAATGCTAAAGGAAATGCAGCAGTTGAAGCACAAAAAGAAAAGGCAGTGAAGTCCATCTGCTCATTTTACAAGAGCAAAACTACTGATACTACTACTGGAAATGTTGACACCTGTACATCAAAAAAACAAACAAACAGGGAAACATTAAAACTCCATATTTAAATGTAAAGCATGTGAATTTCAGTTTTTAATCCAAGAATAAACAGGAACAAGCATACTGAAACATGGTGTGAACATGGTGACTGAAACTAGGTCACCACACCCTAGTTTCAGTCACCATGTTTACACCATGTTTCAGTGTAAACATGAACATAAACTTAACGTGGACTGGAGAATAAGTGACTTAAGACTTGACTTGGAATCGGGTGTCTCAAGATGACTTGAACTTGAGGAATAATGACATAAGACTCGACTCGGACTTGAAAGTAAGTTACCAAGGATTCAACTTTGACTCGAGACTCTATTTGGACTTGAGTGTCAGAATTGAGAGTCAATTTGGACTGGAGCGAGGGTGTCTGGAGATGTCTTAGACTGGAGGGTATGTGATTTGAGACTCAACATGGGCTTGAAGGGGTAAATGACTTGAGACTCAAGGGGTAAAAAGACTTGAGACTCAACATGTCCTTGAAGGGGTAAAAAGACTTGAGGCTCAACATGGCCTTGAAGCGGTACAAAAGTCTTGAGGCTCAGGGGGTAAGAAGACTTGAGACTCAAGGGGTAAAAAGACTTGAGACTCGGGGTAAAAAGACTTGAGACTCAGGGGGTAAAAAGACTTGAGGCTCAACATGGCCTTGAAGGGGTAAAAAGACTTGAGACTCAGGGGGTAAAAAGACTTGAGACTCAGGGGGTAAAAAGACTTGAGACTCAACATGGCCTTGAAGGGGTACAAAAGTCTTGAGGCTCAGGGGGTAAAAAGACTTGAGACTCAACATGGCCTTGAAGGGGTAAATGACTTGAGGCTCAACATGGCCTTGAAGGGGTAAAAAGACTTGAGGCTCAGCATGGTCTTGGAAGCTGGTGACTTGACTGAAGGGCCAAAGGGGGGCCATACTGTTCCCTTACAGCAACAATATAATTCAGTGATGTAAAACAAACTCAGAACTAAAACTGGGATTTGTTTTGAAATAACCTGCATAGAAAGAAGTAAATCTGAACCAAGTTTTGTGTCGTAACCTTTCAGGTGTTTCTGGATTTAGGGGAAATTCACTCAAGCGTTCAGTGCAGGTTCTCTTTGTGTGCAAGACGGGGATCCAGACACCCGAGTCGAGCTGTCAGACTAATGATATTTCAACATTCAGTGGACGGCTCTATCTTGGAAAAACACTAACACGTGTGCTCCTGTCTCTCGCTGTAATCTAATTTCTGCCTCCATTCATCCATTTCAGAAGATGACGTGTGTTCAAAAACTTGCAGATTCCTTTGAAAAATATGGTATGGTAAAAAAAAAAAAAAAAAAAAAAAAACACAACACAAAATACTCATTCAAATTCAATTCAAAAGAACTTGAGATTTACGCAGAATTGCTCCATTTCGAGATCTATAACCTGAAGGTAAGACCAGCTTTAACAGTGAGTTTTGATTTCACACTAATTTGAAACCCACATGACATACAACCCACGTACAACCACGACCTTTCATTTCCCATGTCAAACTATTATGAACCTATTACACGGCATTCAATCTATTAACCAACACGTCATGTATTAAAGTGTGGAGTTACACACGCAGTCTGCAGAAATAATCGCGAGCAGCCTTTAACAAAGCTTAGTGTCATCAACAAATGGTCTCGGAGGGAAATTAGAACAATGTGAAGCATTACGTTTCAGAACGTCTCAAGTCTACTCGCGGTTTCAGAATGACATTTTAGCTCAAAACCACTTCTTTTTTTTTTTGGGCTGAAGTCATAATTCTTGTTCTGGCTGTCGTGTCTCCGTTGAAACGTGATCCGCTAACACTGCACGGATTTCACCTGAATCGGGACCGTCGGCTGCCGAAGGAATTCGATGCTCTGTGACGTTATACGTAATTGCTTGACGAGGATTTAGCGTACCGTTCTTGGAAACCTTATGAAGAGGTGACCTGAAGGCAAGGTTCGGTGCAGAATTCGACACCGGTACATCAAATTAAATTAGAATTAAGGAACCACATGGGTTCCTTTAACACAGCTTAACTTTAAAACGCAGATAATACGTGCGTTTAATAATGTGCTGCGATTATTGCAGGTCGACCTTTATCGTTTTCCTTACATCTACAATCGTTGGTGAAGTTTTCTATAAGGCGATCTTTATTTAACATTAACGGAAGGAGTATCCAGTGTCACTGCTGTGTAAAGCTGTAACTTTGTGGTTTCTCAGTAACAAGTCCCTGTTACTACGGAAAAAATAGCGTATTAGAACGAGCACATTAATATAAACCTGTGATTTGCAGCTGCACTACCGTCAGAGCTGCTGGTATAGAAAATTCATCAACACCACCTGACCAATCACCATCCAGAATTGGTGGAATGCATTACTTAATACTGATATGGTTAATTAATTTTTAATTACTTTCTAAATGACGTATTAATTGGTTTAGGGGTTGTTAAAGGTACTTATTGCAGTAAGTAATGTTACATAATAATAATAATAATAATAATAATAATAAGTGATTTGAATGTAAGCAGGATTACTTTATATTTAATGTAATAATGTGAGCTGAGCGCTTGGTATGTATAAGAAGTCCAGCGGCAGAGTTTTGAATATATTAAAACCGAGCAATGGAATTAGCGGATTCTTGAAAGATTCGGAGCTTGAAAGGAGAGGGACGGATCAAAGATGATGCCTAAATTTTTTTTACAGTACTAGATGGGTTAATGAGTACCATCGATGTCACAAGTAAGGTCATAAAGGATATTTTTAGCAAGTGTTGGTGTTCCAATAAAAATGATCTCAGTTTTGAAAAGTTGGAGTTAAACCATCCTTTTATTTCATTTACACACGCTGAGAGCGGACCGGTCTGGAGAGCGGGAGCAGGTCTACAAGCTGTATAGATTTGAAGGTCATACAGTGGTGAACAGTGGTAACTGAAGCCATGTATATGAAGCCATATATAATGAATAGTAGAGGTCCAAGAACCGATCCCTGAGGGACACCTAATTTCAGAGATACGGTAAGCGACGGAGAGTCCTGCATAGAAATGTAAAACTGTCTAGATAGAGAAATCAAGTAAGCCGCGAAAGAGCAGCACCCGTGACACCAATATCCGAGAGGCGGGAGAGAAGTCAGCCATGATAGACAGTAACAAACGTGGAACCAAGTTCGAGTAAGAGAAGAACAGAAAGAGAACCGGAGTCACTGGAGAGTAATAGGTCACTGACGACCCTTACGAGGGCAGTTTCGGTACTACGGAGAAGAAGAAAGTCAGATTGAAAGGGGTCAAAGAGATTATTTTGAGCAAGGAAAGATTGAAGCCGGGAGCCGACAGTACTTTCGCGTATTTTGGAAATGTTGGAGATAGGGCGAAAATGAGAAAGAACAGGAGGGTCCAAGTTAGGGTTTTTAAGAACTGGACTCACTGCCACGGTTTTAAAGTTTTACATAAGGAAAACTTAAAGCCCTACTCATTAAACTAGCTACTTACTCAGATTTGATTCATTATTTAGTGATCTTTAAAAGTTTACTTTAAAATACCAAGGCTTTACATAGCAGAAACAAGAAAATATTTCCGCACCGACATTTACGGCAGACGACCAGAGAGCTCCTTGCAAATTTAAGCACGATGTCTAATCACTGCTCTTGCATACCTTTTCTCCTGGCAACTGGGCCGTGTTTTTAAAATGAAAACATGATTTCTGGAAGATGGAAGCTTCACTCACAATGCACACAACCCAAACTGCAAATCTCCCCATGTGGCATTGATCTAACAAATGGCTCGTTTATACAATCATTACACGGCAGGCTGGGCGAATGATGAGCGCTTGGAAAGAACTCTGCAGAGATGAGATGGCGCACCGGCAGGATATTAATGATTACGGCTCGGTATTAGGGTCGAGGGTTATGATGATATGTAAGAGATTAAAACGTGACAGGGCGAGCTATTCGAGCTAAATAATCAGTGAAGGATCTGAAGAAGGCAGACTTACTGCAACCGCTGCAAACGTCTTCGGACGACAGCAAGTGTGTTGTTTCTTTTACGCCGCGACAATTTATCAACAACTGCGATTTTTCCATTTGTGAAGAAACGTCGTCTCGTTTTTAACCGTTCAATTGAATGCTGCGGAACGTCAACGAGACGAGTTAGTCCCTGCTCTCGCTTACGGTATAGCGGCTATAAACGGTCGCTCCGATACCAGCCCTCACTTTTCACTCTCTCGATTAATTTCATAAGACAAACGCTACCAAGAAACTCGTCTTGTCCTCCTCTAAGACGTCGGAAACTACTGACACTGGAGACTCCTTCCATAAATGTTAAATAACGTCTCCCCACGGAAAACCTTCACCATATCAACGATTATGTACGGTTTTCGAAAAAAAAAAAAAAAATCCGTTCACGTAGAGCGCCTGCCGTACAAGTCCCCGTGAACGAGCCGTTACTATGGAAACAACGATGACGGAATTAATACAAGCCTATCGCTTAAATTACAGCTAATTAAATTACTTTGACCATTCAGATTCAAGAATTCAACAGTGCTGTAATCACATCTTTTAATATAAAAAATTTATTATTATTATTATTAGTATCCATTTTGTCCCAACTGCCTCATTTTCTCTTCAGTTCTTTGTCATATATATATTTTATATACACACAGACAGACAGATAAACAGACAGACAGATGCTGGATCTTCTCCGAGTCTGTTGTACCCTTTATACGTTATATTCTAATTACAGAGTGCGTGACGTGGATCGCGATGTTTACGATAGCAATAAACCACTCAAGGGTGCATCTAACGGAGATTTCATCAAGCGCAGGGCTGTTCGTATGCGCGACGTGAAGCGAAGTAAAACCCTCTTACCGGTGATAAATTCCTAATGACGCAGGCCGCCGATTGGATTATTACTCTAGTATAAACAGCAACAATAATACTACGACAAAAATCCAGCATGCAGTCAACAATTCACAGTAAACAAATCTTTAGCCATGCAAAACAGCCCATCAACAGTAAGCGTCGTTGGCTAAAGCAACCCGACAGGTAACGAATAGGGTACGCTATAGACCTAGAAAAACTACAGCTTTTTTATCGTCTTAAAATCCGACACATTAGTACAACATGGCTCGACCAATCAGA
>NC_071267.1:26513838-26521338 GCF_023375685.1 Ictalurus furcatus | reverse complement strand
CTGATACGGTGCTGTGAAAAAGTACCTGCCAGAAAATTGAAAACTGTTTTCCAAACAGTTCCACTTTCGACTCATCAGTCCACAGAACATTCTCCCAAAAGGTTTGAGGATCATCAAGGTGTGTTTTGGTGAAATTCAGATGAGTCTTAATGTTCTTCTGGGTCAGCAGTGGTTTTCACCTCACCACTCTTCCATGGAGGACATTTTCCCCCAGTGTCTTTCTGATAGTGGAGTCATGAACAGTGGCCTTTATTGACGTTAGAGAGGCCTGTATGTCCTTTGATGTTGTCCTTGGCTCTTCTGTGACTTCCTGGATGAGTCGTCGCTGTGCTCTTGGAGGAATTTTGGAAGGTCGGACACTTCTGGGAAGGTTCACTACTGTGCTGAGTTTTTCCATTTGGAGATGACGACTCTCGCTGTGGTTCTTTGGAGTCCCAGAGCCTTTGAAATATCTTTCTAACCCTTCCCAGACTGATGTCTTTCAATCACCTTCTTCCTCATCAGTTCTGGAATTTCCTTCAGCTTTGGCGTAGTGTGTTACTGAGTAAGACCTTTTACCCAACTTCCTGCTGCTGAAAAAGTTCTATTGAAGTGTAGATGTGATTGAACAGGGTTTGCAGTGATCAGGCCTGGTTGCGTCTAGTCCGGCTGAGTAACTACGGGGGCGAATACATTTTCACACAGGCCCAGTTGGTATTGGATAACTTTTCTGCTTCAATAACTATCATTTAAATTCCTTATTTAAGAGCAGCTTCCTTCCTTATTTAAAAGGGAGGGGGTTAGTGTGTAATCGTCGACATGGTAGCTTTTTCTCACAGTAGGGAGTAAGAGTTATGGAAGGAGTCTCCAGTGTCAGTGCTTAACACTCAGCTGTAACTTTCATTGAAACTGTTGAAACATGTCACTGGCGTCTCATGAATTAATATCTGATCGGACTGCGTACGATAGTGTCATTTTATCCGATTTTTTCATCTAAACACAGGGATGTTATGGTTCTCACCGTGACCTGGATTCCCCTCTGCGCACGATAACACATCTGCCCTCTTAGCAAGTGCAAACACTCAGCAGCAGCAGAGCGTATAACACAACAGACTGAATAAAATATTACAGAGAAAATATTATGCGAGTGTCAGCGCGGTAACCGAGCGTTTCTCGGTCTGTTCGCTTTTCTCTCACTGCCGAGGGTGAAGTCGGGGTTTTTGCGGCTCGGCGTGGCACCGTGTGCTGGCACAGAGGCTTTCTGAAACATGGTGCTGCTGACGGGACACGCTTATCAACACTCCCCCTGTGTGTGTGTGTGTGTGTGTGTGTGTGTGTGTGTGTGTGTGTGTGTGTGTGTGTGTGTGTGGGGCTGAGAATCACATAAGCAGAAGCACCAACACTAACACTGTTTTTAAAGCGAGTTAGAACTATAATATAATAACCCAGAGAAAGACACACAGCCTGCTTTTCTAGTCCAAAGTCAATGCAGCGGAGGATTTATAAAGAATAAAGAAACATCAGGCAGGACAGTGTTCGCTGTGTGAGGTTTGCGTCTACAGATTTACACTGGCGCTACGAGGCTAACCTAGTGAGTAATACCCAAAAAACTCCCCCCTCCCCCCCCACGAGCTCTAAATCTTATCTTTTTTTTATTATTATTTACGCCCATTTTGGGTTTGCCCGTGAATTTATTTGTGATGTCACGCTCCACAGCTGTATTTAATACCTCATATTAAAAGTAGACACTCAGGGTGTTAAGGATTTTCACATTTTCATAAGTATCTCTTATTTGTTTTAAACCTAGTAGGCTTGGTAAAATGCTATAATGTGATTGTGGAAGTTGTATACGGGGTTTTCCTTTAGTCGTGGTGTCTGTTTTTATCTCGGTTTGCCCAGCACGAGGCTCACACACCCCCCCTTTCTCTTTCCTCTCCCACTGCTCACCAGCAGCTGAACACAGAGTCACAATACTCTACACACAGAAACCCAACGGAGTCCTGACTCGTCTTATAACAGACGAGCGGCGAGAAAATAATTCATGTGTCTATCCTGATTGAAAACGTCTGATAAGTCGTTTTCAGTTCCATCGGCGGAATGGACCGCCAGTGTACTGAAAAAGTTCAGGGTTAAATACAAAAAAAAAAAAAAAAAAAGGGTTGAATACAGACACGATCTCTTCTATAAATCGACGCTTTTCTAAAAGGCCAGATTGTCATCTTCTCAACACTGCAAAGCCCTCGGGTCACTTCGTTGTCTTTTTATTTATTTTTTTTTTTGCAATAATTTTTTCGCAACAGGAAAACCTGGTGGATGCGGCTCTGGATAAACTCTGACCAAGAGCCAAAAAGTTATACTTATTTATACAATTCAGCAACGAATCGTTTCAGTTTAGCGTCCAATCGCTAAATATTGATCTCAAACCCAAATGTCTTCACTGTATACACACACAGCTGCAATCAGAATGACTGAACCCCCAGTGCAGAGCAGGTTTACTGTCAGAATTTCAAATCAAACAAAAGCAACTGAAATAGTTCAACACACTGAATACTTCAAGTGGTTTCACCAAATTCAACTGAAAATGCAACTTATAATGACTTCTCCAGTCTCAGAATTATTCACCGCCTTCATGGTGAGCATCTTTAGTACTTAGTGGAGCAGAGTTTTACTGTTATGACCTGCTGCAAATGAGATGCAGAGCCAGACACCAGCTTGTGGAAACGTTCCTGAGGAATCTTCTCCCGTTCCTCATGAGCAATGGAGTCCAGTTCAGTAATATTCTTGGGTTTGTGTGCTGCAGCCGCCTTCTTCAAATCCCACCAGAGATTTTCTATGAGATTGAAGTCAGGTGACTGTGATGGTCCGGTAGAATCTTCCAGAACGTCTCCTGCAACCAAGCCTTGGTGGAATTTGAGGTACGCTTGGGATCATTGTCCTCTTGGAAGATCCAGTGATGCCCGAGCTTCAGCTTCTTCACAGACGCTATGAGATTTTCTCCTAGGATTTCCTGATACTTCAGTGAATCCATCTCGCCTTCCACGCGCTGCAGGTTTCCAGTGCCAGACGATACAAAGCAGCCCCAGAGCATCACCGAGCCTCCACCATGCTCGACTGTGGACAGAGTGTTCCTTCTTCATTCTTCTTCCTCCAGACGTACCGCTGATCCATCGTGCAGAAAAGTTCCAGTTTTGTTCCATCGGTCCACAGAACAGAATCCCAAAACTTCTGTGGCTTATTTATATGATTTTGAGTGACTTTTCTTGTGCTTTTGGGTCAGTAGTGGTGTAAATCTTGGAGTTCTGGCATGGAAACCTTCTGCCTTTAGTACGCTCCTTACTGTGCTCACTGAAACCTCCGTGCCTGTTACACCAGGTCTTGCCGCAGGTCTTTTGCAGTCACTCGAGGGGTTATAAATAATAATAATAATAATAATAATAATAATAATAATAATAATAATAATTCCTTACATTTACATAGCGCTTTACATAGTACCGGGGGAATCTCATCAACAACCACTAGTGTGTAGCTTCCACCTGGATGATGTGACGGGAGCCATAGTGCACCAAAACGCCCAACACACACCAGCTATTAGTGGAGAGGAGAGAGTGATGTAGACAAGTCAGAGATGGGGATTATTAAGGGGGCCATGATAGAGTAAGGCCAATGGGGGAATTTCACCACTTAAGGCATTTGTTGTGTTGAACTATTTCAATTGCTTTTGTTTGACATGTTCATTGCAAACAGCTGAAAGTCTGTACTTTTTGACAATAAACCTGATTTGCAATATATATATATATTTATATATATATACACTTTTTGTGAATAAACCCTCAAGCTTGCGCATTTGTCCAGTGATCGCTCTGAAACACCACCTGTGAGCAGCTTCAGATGGAAGTACACAAACTAAACAGTGGGAATGAGGAAACCATAATTGCTGCTTTCGTCGCTGTCAGGATCAGTGAGACGTGACTGAAATGTGTTTCTGCACGTGTGAATCATAAAGACGCTGTTAAAGGGGAGGTGTGTGCAGTGGGATCTGATTTATGTCTGCTCGCAGCAAATTGATGGTTTCCAGCCGTAATTGAGAGCGATACAGTTACTGTAAGGCACAGAGACGCCATTCAGGCCCACGGTGGCCATCTGCTTGTGCTTTACGTTTCCCAGACGCTGAGGAACAGCAGCGAGAGCAGGAACGGGAACGGGAGCGAAAGCAGGAACGGGAACGGGAGCGAGAGCGGGAACGGGAACGGGAGCGAGAGCGGGAACAGGAACGAGAGCAGGAACGGGAACGGGAGCAGGAACGGGAGCGAGAGCAGGAACGGGAGCGAGAGCAGGTACGGGAACGAGAGCGAGAGCAGGAACGGGAGCGAGAGCAGGAACGGGAATGAGAGCGAGAGCAGGAACGGGAACGAGAGCAACACGTGAGCTGTGGGTGAGACCGAAAGGGTTAATATGTTAACTTTACCTTAACATGAGGTTTCGATAGCAGCTTCAGCAGCTCGGTGATGTCTGCACTCAGAGGTTTCGTCTGGAGCTCATCAGACACCTGAGACAGAGTCGGAGACAGAGACAGAGCTGGTTGGTGACGCAGGAGAACATGCATCATGTATACCTTATGATCAGTGAGGAGGGAAAATGGCCACTTGTGTCTGCTATGTTCCTGGACAGATTTAATTTGTCTCTGTATCTCTAAGTGTCGTCTCTCCCTCTCTCTCTCTTTTTCTCCCTGCCTCTCCCTATTCTCTCTCACCATCTGTCTCTTGCCTTGTCTGTCTGTGTGTCCATCTCTCTCCATCAGTCTCTTCCTTCGTCTCTCTCCCTGTCATTGTGGTCATCTCCCTCTCTTCCTGCCCCTCCCTATTCTCTCACTGTCTCTCTCTCTCCCCCCCCCCCATCTCTTTAGCTCCATGTGTGTCTCTCTCCCTCACTCTGTCTTACCCTTTACCTTTCTCTCACACTCTCTCTCTCTTTGTTGTCTGTCTAACTGTGCTTATCTCTCTCTCCCTTTCTCTTTGTCTGTCATTCTCTCCCACTCTCCTGTCTCTCCCTGTGTGTCTCTCCCTACCCTCCCTCCACCTCTCTCCCATTCTCTCTCTCCCTCTGTCCTCTCCTCCATCTCTTTAGCACCCTGTCTTTTTCTCTTTCACTCTAGCTCCTGTCTCTCTCTCACCCTATATCTTTCACAATCTCTCTCGCTTACCCTTTACCTTTCTCTCACACACTCTCTCCCTTTGTTGTCTGTCTAACTGTCTTCACCTCTCTCTCTCTCTCCCTCCCCCCCATCTCTCCCTTTCTCTGTGTCTGTCGCTCTCTCCTGGTCTCTCTCTCTCACCCTGCACTCCCTCCACCTCTCCCATTCTCTCTCACTGCCACTCTCTCTCTCCCATCTGTCTCTCAGTTTCTCCCTCTGTCTTACCCTCCATCTCTTTAGCACCCTGTCTTTTTCTCTTTCACACTAGCTCCGTCTCTGTCCGTCTCTCTCTCTCTCTTACCCTCGGTCTTTTTCTTTCTCTCCCTCACACGCACACCCTGTCTCTTTAACTCCATGTTTTTTTTTTTGGCTTTCTCTTTCTCTCTTTCTGTTGTGAAAGAGTGATGAAATGAGAGTTCTCTGAATCTACAGTGACACAGAGGACACAAGTCACACGATTCAGCGCCGTATCTATATATTCAGTCATTCATGCGTCTTCAGTAAGCGCTTTACCCGGGTCGGGGTCGTGCTGGATCCGGAGTCCTATCCCGCAAGGCCTGAGGCAGGAATACGTCATGGGACACCCGTCTATCGCAGGGAACCACACATACACACTCTCATACACACCTACGGACGCTCATCTTTTTTCACACCCATCTACTGGTATGTTTTTTTTGGGAGGGGTTTTATTTTTTAACTGAACATTTATTTTAAGTTGTTAAAATGTTAATACCGTGATCAGCGTGTCACGTGACGGCATTTTCTTATTAACGTGTCCCTCCATCTCACTTCAGGCTCACCTCTCACCGCACGCTGCAGGAGGATACGAGGACACTCTGCATCGCTCCTGAGGCTGGATGAATTTCTTTACTGCCATCCTGTGGACAAACACGGACCTGCGCCTCAGGCCGTGCTTCGGCGAAGACGAGACGAACACGTGAGCGAGCGTGCACCTTTCTCTTGTTACTGCGTTAATATTTATGCCTTCTGACTGAATAAGAATTGCGAAATGTGTGCGCGCGTGCGCGCGTGTGTGTGTGTGTGTGTGCACATTTATGAAATGAACATTAGTACGGCCCACCTGCTGTGCCGGTTCTAGACGGCATCCCGGGCCAGACGGAGGTTAAAACGTCATTTTATGTCACGCTATAAATTGCAGGTCCATTAGCGAAACTTAACACTGAAATGAGCTGCAGCGGCATCGAAGCAGCTGCGGAGCTCGAAACGCTGTCGCGCGGCTCGTTCGAAAGGTGATCCGGCTACAGAAACGACGGGGGGGTGGAGGCGGGTGACATTGTAATTTGGTAGCTTTGATGGACCTCACGCACACACACACACGTGCACTTCTACACATATCAGACTATCCCGGTGCGGGACTGTTCGGCCCACTAAAGGAAAGGTGTAAATCTCAGGGTCAGCATTCGACAAGGATCCGGAAATACAGTAGGCCAGGATTTACAGGAACACAAGATGGCCGCCTGCCCTCCGTCAGCAGGCCGGGAAGAGAAGAGAGAGAGGGCAGGAAACAGAAATACATCAAAGCATCGAGTTCCTCTCCGTGTGGCTTAGAAGAAATGGAAAGACGAACACGTGGGTAATCACGCACGAGAAAAAAAACGATATTACACACAAAAAAAAACAAATGGCCGATCGTATCTGCGAGCAGGAAAACACCTACAGATACTGGACATAAAGCATCTGAATTCTGCATCCTGATTGGTCAGAAGGTGTTGATGAATCTTCTACAGCAGCAGCTCTAGTCACACTGTAACCGTACTTCAAAACACAGCACTGTGATGTACTTAAATTACATCTCCCTGTCTCTTATTCCCTCTCCCCCATCTTCCTGTCGTCCGTCTCTCCAGCTCCCGATCTCTCTCTCTTTCTCACCGTGTCTTACCCTCTCTCTTCAGTGTCCTGTCTTCTTCTCTTTCTCTCTAGTTCCACGTCTCTCCCTGTCTTTCTTGCTCTCTCTCTCTCTAGCCATCTGTCTCTCCCTTCGTCGTTCGTCTCTCGCTCTCTCCCTTTCTCTTTGTGCCCGTTACTCTCTCCCCCTGTCTCTCTCGGTCTCCCTGCCTCTTGTCTGTCTCTCCCATTTTTCTTCCTCTCTCTCATACCCTCCATCTCTCTCCCCCCCATCCACCCTGTCCCTTTAGCTCCCTGTCTTTTTGTCTTCTGTCGTTCTCTCTCCTCGTCCTTCTCTCTCTCTCTCTCCCCATCTCTCCCTTTGTCTTTGTATGCGTGTCTCTCTCTCACTCCCTGCCCTTCCCAATTCTCTCTCCCCTTCTCTCCCATCTTTCTTCCTCTCTCTCCCATCTGTCTCCCTCATT